>NW_026724910.1:0-11372 GCF_029784015.1 Lycium ferocissimum
ACTTTCTTTCCTTAACTCGGATGTCTTTGGAAATCTTAATTAGGACCATTAGAGACTATTTCTTACTTGTTCAAACTTTGTATACGTCATACCCTCGTTAGTCTATTCCGTACGCTAAGGGGAAATTTCAAGGTGTAACAATGATGTTCCCACAAAGCTAATGGTGTTAACTATGATCTATTGACGTTTTTTATGTGCGCTCACCTTAAAAAGCTAGTCCCTCCAAGGTGAGATATGACGATTATGATCACTCCATAACATGATCGGGGGTTAACGACCTTATGTCACCCCGACATAGCTATAGTCGCCTTCAAGTCCTAATGAATATTTTGATGATATCCACCGCGCCTAAATGGCCGGGCATGTCACCGCGAAGGCGGGCTGCATATGATTACACCGCGCGTAGAAGGCCGGGCATGTCACCGCTAAGGCGGGCTGCTATGTTTACACCGAGCCTAGAGGGTTGGGCATGACACCACTAGTGGGCGGCATATGATGGTTACCCGGACGCAGGTTAATGATGATGATGTATACGAAATATGATGATATATGTATGATAAGATGACGTATACGCTATGGTAACTCATATGATATGCTACGTATAATATATGTATAAAATGTACCCATTCAAAGAGTACGCAAGTTATGTCTTCATCTTATGCCTTATGATTCCTCTATTATGTTCATTTCTTTCATGCCTTACATACTCAGTACAATGTTCGATGCGGCGTCTGTTTTCTTTGACGCTGTGCTCATGCCCACGGAGAAGGGGCATCCCATCCGTAGGAGTTATTAGCCGATTGAGAGCACTCCATTTTCCGGATGTTCCATTGATTATTCTTTTGATATATATATATATATATGTATATGTATGTTTTGGGCACGACGGGGTCCTGTCCCATCCATATGTCTAGTACTCTAGTAGAGGCTCGTAGATACGTATGTGTGGGTAGTATGATCTCATAGTTCCTCGTCATATGTATATGTATGTGTATATATATATATATATTATTTTGATAGCCGAAAGGCCTATGCATACAAGTGAATATGTTTCAAACGATAATAGTTTTCCATGATTATGTGCATAAGCTATATGAATGAAAGTAGAATGAGTGGTGCTCGGTGGTTAGCCCCGGGTGCCCGTCATGGACCTAGTCGGGTAGTGTGATTTTCTTCCATTCTAAAACTCGGTTCTCTCTAAAATTGAAGTTTTCTAACCATTTTCATTCTACAATCAACATTTGCGTAGCAAGAAACCAACCAATACATGCCCATAATAACATCAAAATCCACCATTTTTAACTATGCAAGTCAATCATAGTACGGCGATCACAAATTACAATTACACAATTTATATATGCTCGGCTAGCTATTACCGATTCACCAACGGGTGTGGACACCTCAAAAGGTTTAGTCGACTCCGGTTTGATTCTAAATCGACCGCAATATACGGAGTAACATATGACAATGTGAGTCGGATCTATCAAAGCATATACATCATGAGAAAATACCGATAATATATATGTGACAACATCAGGAGATGACTCAAGATCTTGGCGTCCAGCCAAAGCATAAATACGGTGCTGAGGACCGCTAGAACTGGGGACTCTCCCCCTGCCTCTACCATGGCCAACTGGCTTATGTGAACCTGGCCCCATAGGGCGTATAGAAGATGAAGATCCGGCTATCGACCCTGAAGGTTGGGTCCTACCTCTGCCACCAACTGAGGGGCAATCTCGCATAATATGACCTGGTCGACCACATGAATAGCAAACGTGTGAGCCCAATCTGCACTGACCCCAATGTAACTTCCCACACTGGGAGCATCGTGGTACGGGTGGCCTCGCCTGACCCGAATCACCTCTAAACTGAGATCCCGAAAAGCTCTGGCTCGGTCTGGGATGAGTAGATCTATCAAATCTCTGGCCTAAAAATCGTGGAGGCGCATTAGTCATAGAATGGCCTGAATGCCTCAAAAACTGCTGTCTAAGCCCGCCTCTATACTCGCTCATCGGACCCGAAGATCTAGCTCTCTTGCTATGCCCTTTATCGTGCTCAAGCTCTCTTCTTTGTTGTTGTAGGCTTTCTTTTAAATTTTGAGCATGGGCTTGGATGCGTGAAATATCCATATTCTCCTGAAGGGACACAGTCAAGCACCTATCCATCAAATGTGGCCCTAGGCCTTTCACAAACCGGTGCACTCGGTCACCCATATCCGCTACTATCGCCGAAGCATACCTAGTCAAAGAATTGAAGCGGAGACTATACTCTAGAGCACTCATGCTCCCTTGCCTCAAATTTAGGAACTTATCGGCTCTAGCTCACCGAACCTCTGGAGGCAAATAATGTCGGAGAAATGCATCTACAAATTCTTGCCATACCGGAGGAGGTGCATTGGCTCCCCGTGAAGCTATCCAAACCGTATACCAATGAACTGCGATATCTCTCAATCTATAGGATGCTAACTCCACCGATTTGGTGTCCGAAGCATGTATCAACCGGAGCGTCCTCAACATACCATCGATGAAATTCTGAGGGTCCTCATCTAGCTTTGATCCAAAGAATTTTGGAGGGTTCAAACTAATGAAATCATGGACCCTTGCACTAACAGCCCTATCACCTTGCCCTGTACTTTGCCGCTTAGTCTGGGCAGCAACCAATTGAGTAAGTAAATGAATGGCCTCTTTTACATCTTAGCCTGAAGCATCCGGCGGAGGAACCGGAGGTGCTGGAGCTGGGGCTGAGGCTCTCTCGCGCTCCTCTAATATAGGCACTGATGGGAGGACTGAGATTGAGCCGCACTCTGGGACTCACTTTCCTCTACTACCGGTGGCGGTGCTCTTTCAGCCCGCTTTTCTGCCACCGCCTTGCCCTTTTCGGGGCCGTCGTAGCCTTCTCTTTACGGTATTTCGAAATACACAACACACGGTTAAGGAACAAGAAGTTCTTATATCATAGCTCTATCGCACGATTCTTATGAAGAAAGAAGGTCACTCATTCCTAAAATGTACGGACTTTCTGTTTATAAGTGTGGCACGCAACACACCCATAACCAAGACTCTACTAGACACGGCTCGTAGACACACGCCTAGGACCGAATCAAGGCTCGATACACTTTTGTCACGACCCAACCGGAGGGCCGACGTGCACCCGGTGCTAACCCACCCGGGCACCTCTTAACGTAGTTTCACATCACATCTAGGTGAGCCACATAGTTAAATCATACTTTTAATTCATCATCATTCTAATCTCATTGGGTGACAATTTACTTATATCATCATTAACATCTATGCCCATATAAATGTACATAAGCCGACAAGGCTAACAAAATAATATCCTAAAATATAGGCCGACAAGGCCAAACTTATCTAACCATATACACATGTCTACGAGCCTCTAAGAAGAATACGTCATATCATATAGGAGGGACAGGACCCCGCCGTGCCCATAAATATGTACACAAAAGAATCTATACCAAAAGCTGCAGCTCCGAAGGAAATGGAGCCCCGCTATGTAGTCCCTGAATAATGAAGCTATGGATCGAGTCTGTCTCCCTGGCCACCTGCGGGCATGACACAGCGTTCACAAACAAAGAACGTCAGTACGAAGAATGTACTGAGTATGTAAAGCATGATCAACATCAATATGAAAGCATAATAGATAGCATATGAAATAGCATAAGATGGGAGATAATAGTATCATCGTCATAGCACTTACTTGCTTTCCATAGGGACATTCCATTTCTATTGCGTATCCGTATACATACATCCATATCTGTACTCATTTACCTTTCGTATCCATTTTCGTATTTGTATCCATATTTCCATTCATACTCATATTCATATCATTTACATCTCATATACATTGCATATACATAGTCTTTACATAACATTTACATATACTTAGCATATTCGTACTCATATTGATGTCATATACATAGCATTTATATAGCATACCCGACCACAAAGGTTCGGTGTTTCACATACCTGGCCCTACCAAGGCTCAGTGTCATACATACCTGGCCCTACCAATGTCACAACCCGAGCTACGGGCCGCGACGGGTATCCGGGGCTAACCACCGAACACCACTCACTTACCTGCTTATTCATACTATATGCTCATAATCATGGCTGGGAATTTTACGAAATACATTTGCTTTTATAAACATAAGCCCTTCGGCTATCCAAAATAATATATACACATGCATATACATAAAAGCCATGGGACCAGACTACCCATACTGCGTATCTAGGAGCCTCTACTGGAATACTAGACATCCGGGACGACGGACAGGACCCCGTCATGCCCAAAAACATGAATATACAGATATATATATACCAAAAGAGAAATCTGTGGCACTTCCGGAATATGGAGTGCTCTCAAATCAACTGCTAGCTCCTATGAGTCTGGGACACCTCCCTGTCTACCTGTGGGCATGAACACAGCGTCCGAAGAAAGGACGTCAGTACGAATATTGTACTGAGTATGTGAAGCATAAACAATAATGAAGTATCAATAAGGCGAGGAGGCATAAAACAAGGAGCAATGCATGAATCGATCGAATCATAAGGATGATCATGCATGCTGACTTACTTTCGTACTCATCATCATATCATATATACATATATAACTGTAATAACGCCTCGACTATATAGGTGCGGTGTAATAATCAATATCATTAGCATCATCAATAACAGCTCTGCGTCCGGGCATCTGCGTCCGGGATATTATCTCATGCCGCCCACTGTGGTGTACGCCCATGCCATTTGGCCATGGTGTGTATAGCTGCCCGCCTTGGCGGTGACTGCCCGGCCATATAGGCGCGGTGTGATATCATCATATGCTCATTACATCATGCTTATCATAACATGCTTATCATAACTCATCATGGTATGCTTGACATCATATACTTATCACAATACATGCATAGGGACTCTTAGCTATTCATACTTTATCGGGGTGACGTAAGGTCGTGGACCCCTGATGTCATTATGAGCATTCTTACGTATTCTGCCTCACCTTGAAGGAATGAGCATAAGGTGAGTGTGCACAATGATCAATATCATTAAATTACATAAATGTCATCATTAGCTTCTTAGAGGCATCATATCATAGACTATAGCATTTCTAAACTTTAGCTTGTTATCATCATTTTCGTATTCATCTTATATTTCTTATCTCGTATAGCTATTCATGAGAAAGGACTCTTAACTTTCTTGGAGATGGAACATTCATGCCATAGGACTCATGCCTTAGAAGGAAAGGGATTAGCCTCACATACCTTTGTCGCTTAGCTACTCTATCGCTTGTTCGTTCTCCTTAATGCGCTTGTCTATACCTTCAATGGAATTCATATCGACATTAGCTATGTCATCGTAAAAACATACTTACTAAAGCTATAGAAATTTGGGTAGCGCTTCCTTTGTTTATACTACTTTCCGCCATATTCCATATCAACTCCCAACATTCATAATAATCATCACATTATGATTAACAACAATCATCATTCATTCATATGAGTCGCATTTCATAATTCACCTCAATTTCCCATAATCATGACTAAAAATCCATCATCGTATTCTTTCGTATCCAATGCTCATTTCATGCTCTATAGGTCATTTATAACACATTTATCATCAACATAATCGTTTCCATGACTCGAGCCAACTACTAACCAATAATGACATTATTCATCCATTGATGACCCATTTGTTATGCACTTCTACAATTCATGAGTCTCGACTTATAAATATTTCAAATAGCATGTAAAGGTCATGAAACTTACCTTAAATAATAGAGGAACAAGCTTGGGTGGTGATTCACCCTTAGCACCAAAACCCTAGCTTTTCTCCATTTGGATTTCTTGACTTGGATGATCTTTGATGATTTCCTTTACTCTTGATTCACTTATTTAATGTTGTTGATCCTCAAATATCCTTGAAAACTTGTGTAATAAATGTAGAGAGAGATTCTAGAGAGAAGTGGTGTAGTGTAGAAATGAAATAAAATAAGTCTTGGTCCTCATATTTAATGAATTGGAAATATGTGTCGAGGTGAACAAAGCTGGTCGTCCATGGAGGTTTACGGTCCGTATTCCACTTTACGGACCGTCCTCGTGGTCGTCTTTAACCTTAAAGCAGAACTAGAAACTTTGGCGGACGTGCATGGTGATTTACGACCATGGTTTACGGGCCGTATTTCACTTTACGGTCCGTCCACTAGGTCGTATTTAACCATTTCTCCCGGCGAAAGTTGAAACCTTTGCATGCCATTTTACGACCTAGCTATTTACGGATCGTATTCCACTTTACGGTCCGTATTTGGACTTCACGACTATCAAAGGCTTTTGCCAACTTTCATCTTTTCACATTTCTAGACTTTTTTATTCTATTCATTCCCATCCATTTACATACATTTCCCATGAAACATAATACACTCGCACTCCTCGCTCTCATCACTAGTTCGTCCACTTGCGTACCAACGGGAAATTTTTCCGAGGTGTAACAACCAAGGCTCAGTATTATCCATACCCAACTGCAGTAGTGTGCACGCATTATCTATATATATATATATCTACATTCTTATACATTCTACCCGGCCATATAAGCTCGGGGTTTCATAGTAGCCACACATGGGCACATATACATACATACAAGCTCATAAGCATCTTTAGCATTATTACTATCGTCGTTCATCACATCTATCCTTAAAGGATTACTCGTCATATAAGGAGCTTAACACAATCGCATCATATCGAGAATCATGAGCTTAGTAGCTTTTAGAGATAGGATCATTGGAGACTAAATTGAGTGGCTGGTAGAAGGATAGATATTTGGCCAAAGACATTATCCTTATGAAAGAAGGGTTATTACATACCTTTACGAGCAAATTCTATCACACATCTTCTTCAATGCTCACGTTCTTCCTTCATTAAAGTTATACTATCATTAGGAAATCGATGACTTAACATACATGACTAAAGCTAGATAAAATTTGGACGACATCTCCTTTATTTATGCGACGGATCATATCATATATCAACTCCCAAACATCAATAATAACTTTCACAACATCATCACAATAGCCTTTATTCAACTACACTTCTCAATTCGCTTCAATTCATCCATATTCATGGTCATATCACACAATTACGTTCATTCATATACGACATCGATCTCATGTTCTCAACATCATTTATAACATGATTATAATCATAATGTATCAATAATCATAACTCAATCCAAACATTTTCTCAATAGTGACACTATTCCCACATTCATGACCCATTTCCTATTTTCTTATATAATCCAAGTGTTTCAACTTTCAAATACCTTAAACAACATGGAAATACCATAAAATTTTAGATAGTGTAGGAAGGAACCTTGGGTGCAAAACACTATAAGTTCGTGAAACCTACTTTTCTTCAATTGGATTTCTTGCTTTGGATGAACTTTAATGGTTTTCCCATATTAAGGATTCACTTGGTTTGATGATAATAACCTTTGATTTCCCTTGGATTCTTGTTCATGAAGTGTATGGAATGTTCTAGAGACTTTAGAGAGAAGTGGGGAAGTGTTAGAATGAAATAATGAACTTGGAATCACCTTTAAAGACTTGGAATAATTCAGCCCGTCGGGACTTCCACGGACCCTTCCACAGTCCGTGGAACATTGTATGGTACGTGGAACTGGTCATGGTTCAACACCAGCCAGCCACCACCTCTGCTGGGACTTCCACAGTCCGTATAAGGTTACACGGTCCGTGGAAGTGGCCGTGAGATCCACAGTTTCTCCGAAGTTGTTTCCCGTCGTCTCATTTGATCTCCAATCCTTATGGAAACTTCTTGACACTTATTTAGCACCTCATTAACAATTTAAAGGATGTTATAACTCTTCTCCAAAATATCATTGAGCCATCATTAATTCGGTACACGTAAATCTTGCCCGACACATGACATATACCTTACTTTCTTTAACAAATTTCGTCTCCTACTTCCAATGTCTTTGGAAATCTTAATTAGGACCATTAAAGTCTATTTCTTACTTATCAACACACCGTATACGTCATACCCTTCGTTAGTCTACGCACTGTACGCTAACGGGAAATTTTCAAGGTGTAACAGTCTTAGTACAGCATTTGACCCACAGACTGATGGACAAGCTGAGCGTACCATTCAGACCCTTGAGGATATGCTACGAGCATGTATACTGGATTTTAGAGGTATTTGGGATGATCATTTACCTCTCATTGAATTTGCTTACAACAATAGTTATCATTCTAGCATCCAAATGGCACCGTATGAGGCTTTATATGGGCGAAATTGTAGATCCTCGGTGGGTGGTTCGGCTCGGGGAGACTCAAGCGTAGGGTTGTACCCGAAAAGAGGAAGAAAAGATAAGCCAGAGAAAGTTAAGCTCATACAGGATCGGCTACTAGCAGCTCAGAGTCATCAAAAGTCCTATGCGGATAATCGTCGAAGGGACTTAGAGTTTCAAGTGAAAGATTGGGTATTCTAAAGGTGTCTCCAATGAAGGGCGTTATGAGATTTGGAAAAAAGGGGAATCTTAGTCCCCGGTATATTGGGCCTTATGAGATTATACGCAAGGTAGGCGAAGTGGCTTACAAATTAGATCTACCTCTGCAGGAGTCGGTCCATCCGATTTTCCATGTCTCGATATAAAGTAAGTGTGTCGGAGATCCTACTAGGATCGTGACAGTAGATGATGTTCAAGTGACAGAAAAGTTGACTTATGAAGAGGTGCCCATTTCCATATTAGATAGGCAAGTACGGAGGCTTAGAAACAAAGAAGTGGCCTCAGTTAAGGTTTTGTGGAGAAACAACAATCGAGAAGAAATGACTTGGAAAGCGAAAGAAAATATGAAATCCAAGTACCCGCACTTATTTCAACCCCCGGAAGAGATCCAAGATGGGACATCAAGAGCATGAGGTATGTATGTTTTCCTTTTTATGCATTTGGGTGGTGTGTGGCCAAACTTTATTTTATATGTTATGGAACATATTGAGGCATTGTTATTATGGGCACATTTGTAAAAAATGGTAGTGCCACATGTGGGAAATTCGGCTAAATTTTCATAAATTCCTAAGCACTTAACATTCGAGTTTATGAATGTTCTATGCTAGTTAAGAATGTTACACCTCGAAAAAATTTTCGTTAATGCACAGTGAATAGACTAACGAAGGGCATGAAGTATACGATGTTTCAATAAGTAAGAAATAGCATTTGATGATCCTAATTGAGATTTCAAAGACATTCGAGGTAAGAGAAGAAAGTTTGCCAAGAAAGGCAAGGTATACGATATGTATCGGATAAGATTTACGAGTAACAAGTTAATGATGACTTAGTCATATTTTGGAGAAGAGTTATAAGGTACCTTAGATTATTAATGAGGTGTTAAACAAGTGTTAAGAAGGTTCCATAAGTATTGGAGATCGAACGAGTCGACGAGAACGAGTTTCGGAAAAGCTGGGCATTATACGGTCCAACATACTAGCCGTATGTTAGGCCGTATGTCCTATGAGAATGGGACTTCCACTGGACCAAATCTCGGCCCACATATGGTCATAAAAGATACGGACGATTATGTTGGTCCGAAGGTACGGGCAGGAGACGGAGTTCAAAATTAATATAAAGGACCGAGTTCATTCCATTTATTTCATTTTTCACCCAACACTTCAAGAGCTCTCTAGAAAGCTCTCCGCGCTTCTTCAAAACTCGAGAAATTTATGATCAAACCATCAAAAGCCACGAAAACCAAGTGTAGAAACTCATTAAAGTTCATCAAGTCAAGAAATTCCATGGGAAGTGAATTAGGGTTTTACTCAGTGAAGTATTTTCCTCAAAAGCTCATTCCTACACTAAGGTAAGTTTTATGATCATTCCATGTTGTTTAAGATGTGGAGAGATTGAAAGACTTAGATTATGAAAGAGGAGATAGAAAATGGGTTACATGAAGATGAGAATAGTATCATTTTTGAGTAGTAGCTTGGAATGAGTCATGATTGATATGTTGTGATTATAGTTATGTTATAAATGACATTAAGAACATGGGATAGACATTGTATATGAGTGAATGTAATAGTGTGCTATGACCATGGTTATGGATTATTTGAAGTGAATTGGGAAATGTAGATAATATAGATGTGTGAAGATTGTTGCTTATGATGTTGTGAGTGTTATTATAAACGTTTGGGAGTTGATATATGATATGTAGAAAGTTGTATAAACAAAGGGGATGTTGAATTTTCTGGGTTTTACTCGGATGCTAAGCTATCGATTATCTAATGTTAGTATAAACTCCAATGAAGGTAAAAAGTGGGCATTGAAGGAGAACGTTCAAGTGATAGAATAGCTAAACGAAAAGGTATGTAAGGCTAACCCTTCTTTTCAATAAGGCATGGTTCCTTGGCCAAAATTTTGTTCTTTAGGTCTATATTGACCTCCAAATGATTCTACCTTTAAAGCTACTAAAGCTAGATTCTCGTTATGTTTACGATTCTACTAAATTCCTTATATGATGGGTGATCCCCAGGATAGATGTAATGAAACAATGATAGTAATGATGTCGAAGATGCTTCGAGCTCTTATGTATATTTTCTATGTATGACTATTATGTAACAGAGCTTATATGGCGGGGATGATATGTATTGCGCGCACCCACTGAATGAGTACGGATAACCCCGGCCTTGGTAGGGCGGTAGGTAATCATCGAGCCTTGCCATGGCGGGATGTGAAACAGAACCTTCATGGTCGGGTATGCTATGAATACGAATATGAATACAAATATAAATACGAATATGAATATGAATATGGATATAAATACGGATACGAATACGGATACGGATATGGATGTATGCTATGTACATGTGTATGTACAAAATCACGCTTAGAAATGGAAGGTCCCATGAGAAAAGTGTTTATGGTACACCCCAATTTCCGTTAAGGTTTACGGGCACCCGACCCTTCGGGCCGAGCCCAACCCGCCGACTAACGTAACACTCATCCCATCCGGCCCACATAAGCATACACACGTAATGAAAATTTTCGAAAACAAACATGCCTCTCATTTTTTTTTTCAAACCAAACAAAATCTGCAATATAAGGCATAACGATCCTTATATGCCCTGCTCAAAACACATCGGTAACATAATACATACAAAACACCTTTACTTACGTAGCCCTTACAAACGACCCCACATATCATACACTCGAACCGTCTGCAAAGTCTCTATCATAACTTCGAACACCTACAAAAACACTCGACTCGCGGACTTCGGAGGAAATGGGCTCGCCAATCCAATGGAGCATCTTCCGCTGGATCACCGACTCATCGTGGTACTGCGTGGCATAAAC
>NW_026724911.1:0-4995 GCF_029784015.1 Lycium ferocissimum
GAAGTAAGAGTAACGTAGTTGAATAAAGGCTATTGTGATGATATTGTGAATGTTATTATTGATGTTTGGGAGTTAATATATATTATGGAGGAAGTCATATAAATAAAGGAGATGCTGTCCGATTTTCTCTAGAATTAGTCATGAATGCTAAGCTATCCATTATCTAATATAAGTATGCACTTCAATGAAAGGTAGAACGTGAGCCTTGAAGAAAGAACGTACAAGTGATAGAATAGTTGCATGGGAAGGTATGTAAGGCTAACCCTTCTTTCATAAGGCATGGTTCTTTGGCCAAATGTTTATCCTTCTACGAGTCTACGATATTCTCCAATGATACCATCTTTAGAAGCTAATAAGCTTATGACGCTCAAACGATACGATTGTACTAAGTTCCTTATACGACGGGTAATACTCTAAGGATAGAATGTAATGAATGACGATAGTAAAAAGGCTAAAAATAGATATGAGCTTATATGTATGTGTGCCTATGAGAGGCTATTATGAACCCGAGCTTATATGGCTTTGGTAGAATATAATGAATATGTATATATGTATATCTATTTATGACGATGCGCGCGCACCACTGCAGTTGGGTACGAACAACCTTGAGCCTTGGTAGGGCCAGGTATGTGAAACACCGAACCTTCATGGTCGGGTATGCTATATAAATGCTATGTGTATGACATCAATATGAGTATGATTATGCTATGTATATGACATCAATATGAGTACGATTATGCTATGTATATGACATCAATATGAGTACGATCATGCTATGTATATGACATCAATATGAGTACGATTATGCTATGTATATGACATCAATAAGAGTACGAATATGTTAAGGCCATGTAAGTGCCAAGTAAGGGCTATGTATATGCAATGTATATAAAATGAGCATGAGTATGAAAGGAAATATGAATACGAATACGAAAATGGATACGAAAGGTAAATGAGTACGGATATGAATGTATGTACGCGAATATGCTATAGAAATGGAACGTCCCTATGCAAAGCAAGTAAGTGCTATGATGATGATGCTATTACCTCTCATCCTATGTTATTTCATATGTTGACTATTATGCTTCCATATTGATATTAATCATGCTTTACATACTCGATTACATTTTTAAATACCGATGTCCTTTTGTTTGTGAATGCCGCGTCATACCGCAGTGGCTAGGAGACGGACTTGATCCATAGCCGTATTTTCTCGGGGACTACATAGCGAGCTCCATTTTCATTCGAGCTTCAGCCTTTTGGTATATATTCTTTTGTGTATATATTCATGGGCACGGCGGGGTCCTGTCCCACCCATATGTTATGATATGACGTATCTTCCTTCGAGGCTCGTAGACATGTGTATATGGTTAGATATGTTCGGCCTTATCGACCTATATTTTGGGATATTATTTCGATAGCCTTGTCGGCTTATGTACATTTGTATGGGCATAGTTGTTAATGATGATATAGATATGTTGTTGCCCAATGAGATTAGAATGATGATGAATGAAAAGCATGATATAACTATGTGGCTCACCAAGATGTGACGTATAAGTGTGTTAAGGGTGCCGGGGTGGGCTAGCTTTGGTGCTCGTAATACCCTCCGGTTGGGTCGTGATAGTAACTTAAAATCCCGTCGGGCAATTCTACGCTCACTTTGATGAACAATAAAATTCCAACGGTATAAAACTTCTAATACCGCCCAACCAAACATGGCTGTTGTACATCGTTTTACACTGGGAAAATACCATTTGACGGGCCGCAGAAATTTTTATGGTCCATCAAAATGTTCTGCCCGAGTAGTCTGTCTTAAAACACCCATAACTTTTTACCCCGATGTCACATTGACGAACGGTTTGTTGCGTTGGAAACTAGACTCAGCGAAATTCAATTTGGATAGATAAGAAACACCAAAAATCCTCATATTCTAGAAGATATACCTCGCTCAAGTTGGACCAAAATCCTGTCTAAAATTTTTTGAAGTTTTCCCAAAGTTCCGACAAACTTAATTTCCTTAATTCGCTTGTTCTCAAATCCTTCCATAGCTTATTTCATGAACTTAAGCTCCCAATAACCATAACATAGGAACCTATAATCTCATATATTCTAGAAGATAACTCCAGTTTCTACGATTAGGACAACCAACACCTAACGAATTCCAACGTACAAAGCTACGAGGTGTAACAATATTACGGCGGACGTCAACCGTCAATACATGTAAGAAAGTAACAGAAGGGATAAGGAGGAATATAAGTGTACTACTAAGTCAGATCCTCCTGAAATTATGACCTCTATCGTGAAGAATCCGTCTAAAGGCCCGATGAGACAATCGGGAGCTGCGAGCGTGACCTTACCACGAACTTTAGCCCTACCACCAGGGCCGATGAGTAGGATATGAGAAAAGCATTATAGGAGTGGGAACAATTGTCTTTCCATCTAAGTCCAGCATTATGATTGGAGCGCTGCGGACATTAGAATTACAAATTATCCGATGGTTTTCAGTTTCAAAAATTTGTTACTCAAGGATTGCTAGTGTATGTATGGGAGTTGTACAGGAGGAATAAGATGGTCAACCAAGGGGAGGAGATTAAGTAAGGAGAATAGAAAAGTTCCACTTCAAGCATGCATCTGGTTAAGTTTCACCGTAAGTAGGGACCAATGTAGGATGATTACGAGTCTAATGACCCCTCCATTGAAACTGTTGGCACACGTTTTGGGAACTAGAATGCCATTTGCTACGCAACAGATGGAGATTATAGTGATTTAAAGAGGAGTAAAGGTTAAAAATAAAAGTGACAAAACCGTGGCGTTATGTCGCAAGGATAATATGCAAAGTGTCACTAGCCAAGGCAATATAACAACCTGCCACTACACCCCCTCTCCTTAGGGATATAGAGTTAAGGGGCCCAGACTTTCGTTGTGCCCACAACTAAATGAAAGAAAGTAAGAAGTGGGGCTTAGTTACCAGTGGTAAGGGTATATGGTACATGTACGTGCGTAAAGGCTTATCGAATGGGTAACTTGATGATAGAATAACGTGGGATGCAAAGCACCTTGGAAGATCTGGTTGAACTAAATATAAGTCAAGTCAGAAGTCGGGATCGATTGGTAAAGAGTTAGGGGCATTAAGTAATTGAGCTAGTTACAAATAATTATGAGGAAGAATACTAACGGATGAGTCAAGTTGTAACCAAGTCAAATAAGTATTAAGGAATAAAGGGACCTGGAGAAAAGAAGAATTAAAGTGTGAAATAACAAAAGATTATAATAGAATTGGACAGAAGTTATCGAGGAAGATTACACAGACACTGCATTTTGACACCTAATTTTTGACCTCCCGCAATTTATTTTAATTACACAGAGTTCTCGGATGACAAACAAGATGAATCATACATTTTAGAGGTCAAAATAATTTTATAAAATTGCTTAGGTCACAATATTTACCCTTTTTTGATAAAATAATTTCTATGATATTATAAGTCATTTAGGAATTAATTGGTACATTTTATGACATTTACGGGATATTTGTTAGATTTAATCAAAGAAAAGAAATTTTAAAATAATCATTTATTTAATTTTTTAAATTGTCAAAAAAATAAAATTAGCAAATACATTATTCGCTTTAATCCAAAGAGTTTTGAATAATTAAAATAATTGACCATTTTAAACCTCAATCTTTAATTTTGTGTAATTGTATTATTCGTTAAAGTTATTCATAATTTGCTACAATTGTTTAATCAGGCTAATTAGTCAATCCGATGGACATTATTCGAGATTCATTTTTAATTATTTAACTTTTTTAGCCTTTTTATGGCCTTAATTTAAATGGCCAAATTCATTTGATTCAAATTAGTTAAGGTCATTCAAGTAATTGAACTTTAACTGTCTAATTAAGCTAAAAATTGCCATTATTACAATAAAAAATTAAGATCAAAACCTATTAAGGCTACATTTGCAAATTGAGCTTACTTACACAATTAGTTGTATATTAAAATTAATACAAAGGCTAATTATGTCTTGATTACTATAATATGATCAATAATCGATATTTCAATATTTTTATTTATTTAATTTACCCTTTTTTTTTTTTTACCCTTTATGAATGTATATACATCTAATATACACAAATATATATGTATGGTATACGCGCAAGAAGGCCTCATATTCATTCTTGTTGTATTGGACCGAGTCCGTCACAAATGGGCACGACCCAACAATCCAAACTAATAAAGGAATATACCTTCAAGTTTTCATTTCCATACAAACAAAACCTTCTCGGCTGTTTCTCTCTCTCATACCCTTTCTTAGAATTTCCCCAGTAGCTGCCCGAGATTTCGCCTATCTCTCATCCGTAAATGGCAATGGCACGGAGAAAAGAAGCAGTTCTTCAAATCTTTTCACATCCATAAGAGGTAGCATTAATTGCTACTCTGTTACATCCCGTATTTTGAACGACGGGACGATTCGAGTTAACTACGAAAAGTTAGGGTTAAGACCATTCCGGGATACGAAGTCGAGACGTTTGACCTCCGATTTTGTCGTGAGACCTAAGTGCGTATGATGTTATTGGTATGGAAACATTAAAGAAACTTTGGGACCAAGATGGAATATGGAAGTTGACGATAATTGAAGAAATTGAGGAAATAAAATAGGCCATGTGGCCGGCCACCTTTGAGTGGGCCATGGCCACATGGTTGACCATTATTTGAAATTAAAAGATGACAAGTCATCTTATTCCATCATCTTCATTAGCTAGAAAGATCAAGAAATTGAAGAGCAAGAATAAGCTCCCATTCGACAAAAAAAAAAACAAGTCCAAGATTTAGCCACAAAAAAAATATTTCTTCAAGCAAACCTACTAATTCAAGAGTGCTTATTAGCGTGGAAGCGTTGTTAGCGTTTGGATTGTTCGTTTTCATCCTTGGCCAACTTTGGACAAATTGAAGGGTTGTGAAGAGTTTTATGAGTTTGGGAAAGGTTTTTTTGTTTTTT
>NW_026724912.1:0-4958 GCF_029784015.1 Lycium ferocissimum
CTTTGGCATATTGCATTTGGGGGGAGGTAATAGGGGCCCGAAAACCGAGTAAGTGCCTTTGTGTTTCAATTTGTATGGTGAGTTAGGTTGGATAGAAATCGTTCGGCACCTGACCACCGGAAAAATGAAAAGGTAATTATATCTACATTTATGAAAAGGCATAATTGATCGGGGGTGAGGATGTGGCCTTGATTGTGACTCGGCCCGGGGGTGAATCGAATCGAGTGGTATATGGACGACATCGGTCGCCCGGAGTCATGACTCGACCAACGACATCGTTAGCAAGTATGTACAGGGTGATTTGGCCTTTGCATTACATTTCATACTTCTATGTCCTTATGATTTTGTGTTGTATTATATTGCATTGTGCATCTCCAAAATTTGTGTTATGTTGTGAGGGTGTTGACCAATATAAAGTTAAGTGTAAAGAGAATTACTTAAGTGGTAGACTTCTTTTTAAGTCCTAGACTTGGGGAGTCCCATGATTGGTGGATTCATGGTGAGTATGTTCGTGGATGCATCATATCTTAGTAAGTGAACTGGATAGAAAGGCCTAAGGCTAAAAATCAGGAATTAGACGTTAGTGTAAATGAGGAGATATGATTAGTGTTATATCCCGTACTTTTGCATGCTCGGAAAATTTGAGAATAATTGTAATTTGTAAGAACAAGGCAATATTTTTAAGTCGGTCGATATGCATGTTGTTGTTCTTGAAAATAAGAATGTGAAATATTGAGGAAGGTTAAGGACATGGTAATGTGTTGATTTTGTTTGGTTCATAAGTTGGTTATGGAAAGATGTGGACGTGGAAATATCGAAAAGTCTAAGGGCAAAATTGGAACGTCGGAAAATGGTTTCATGAATTACCAAAATATGGGCTAAGGAAATTGGGCTTGGAAGTTGGAAAAAAAAAAAGACAAAGAGGCCCAAGACCATAGTGTGGCCGGCCATGGCAACAAAATGGACAAAATTTTAATTCAAGTCATGTGCATGGTCACATGACACTCCAATTATAAATAAGAGGCAAGGGTCATTAATTTTCTAGAATTCTCAAGAGAAAGAAAAGAAGGAGAAATAAGAGAAAATAAGAACAACAATGGAGGGGCTATCTTCGCCAGCCCCTCCTCATGTCACCTCTCAAAAATCTTGGTTCTAAAATTAGTTTCTTGTGGTCTTCCTACTACATTAAGTGCCCTTATCAACTTGGTGGTGGTTTGGAAGAAAGAGGGCTTGTTTCTTCAAATGGCCAACTTACTCAAGTGAAGAACTTTGGAAGAAAAGGTAAGAGTTCATTTACTTTTATATGTTATGGAGGGCATGTTTATGTTGCAATATGTATAAATGAGTAGAATTCATGGAAATATAGAAGTTTGCATGGTAGGTGTGTATAAGTGTAGGTAGCTTGTGTATGTGTCATTGTGTAAGTAAGATGAGTTGAATTTATGTTGCATTATTTGTGGTTATTGTGGAAGGTGTATTGTAAATGGAAGTTGAATGAAAAGTGGATGAAGTTAGAAAATTTCCCATGTGGCCGTGTGGTATATTGGCAATGGAATAGTAATGGAATTATTTTGTTTAACATGTTAATGGTGTTGTGGTGGCCTTGCGGTGTAAATGGAAGAATGCTAGCCAAAATTTGCATGAAAATTTGTTGTTGAGTTGTTGTAGGAAGATTAGTGAATTTATGGTAGATTTATGATATTATGGAAATGAAGTCTTTAAGATGCAAATCATGATTATGGTTGATGAAATTGGAAGATGGAAGCATGTTATGAATATGTATGTTAGAGATTAAGTTTTGGATGGATTATGGTTTGGCGAGAAATTTGTATATTTTACATCTTATGAATATTTTGTAAATGATGTGGAATGATTTAGAATTTTATTGGGTGACCTTGATTAGTAAATGAATAGCAGTGGCATTGAGTTGGAAGTATAAAATTAGTATGGACGTTGTTGCACTATGAAGGAAAGAGGTTAGCTATGCTATATTGTGCCCAACAATGATTGTTTGTGTTGTTGTGGTTGTTGTTGTTGATATTGGGGGCCGAGCCATATTCTCGGGATGGTGCTTTTTTGGAAGGGGTGCCCCAAAATTTGGGGACGAGAACAAATTCAAGTTTGGGAAATTTTTAAAAGCTTCATGAATAGAAACCGGAAGCATGCCCAAAAACCCGGGGAATTTTGGCGAACTTTGGACGGGTCTGGAGTAGCGTAAGCGGGGGAAAAAGGTATGTAAGGCTTACCCTTTCTTTCTTTGGCATGTCCTAGGTATGTTAGGCTTGAATTTGGACCTCGGGGACAACTCATTCCTCAATCTATGTTTAAAATTTCCCCCTTTTTCTTTCTTTAATTTAATCATTTATTTCCAATGGTTTGAAATTTGTTTAAACACCTAGAACTTGAAAAAAGGGGAAACCCCGTTTGTCTTAAACTAGTATGAATGACATTATGAAATGTAAAATTTTGAAAATAAATACGTTATCTGGGTTGCCCCGGGTTTGGGCCCCAAAAAAACCCCGAGCCCTTGTTTTCGCCCCGTTTCCCCCTTCTTGCCAAAAAGTCCCGGAAACCTTTAGCTAATGTTGGAGCTTGCAAAGGGGGTGTCGGAACTGGGAAAAAAAGTGTTATGGTTTGACTTTTCCCGATATAAACGCTCCCGGGATGAATAACGGGGTATGATCCACGGAAATTTCGTTTAATTTGGTATGAATGTTTTGGGCAAAATATCCCCCTTTTGACTATTTGGGTATGAATTCCCTTTACCCGAGTATCCCAAGTCTTAATGTTCTCCATACAAACCCCGGACCGTTTTGGGGAAATCCCAAGGGTTTGCTGTCAAATCTTTTCAACTCTCCCATCTTTCAAGGACCCCAAACTTGTTCGATTCTTTGGATGTTAATAAGCGTATGTATTCTCGAGTCGATTCTATATGCTATGTTTCCCCACCCCAAATGCCGGGGCGCGTCAATGTATCTTTCAACCCAGTCCCGGGGCCGGGGGATGTTATGAACTCGGGGTACGTCCGATACGGTTCCCCCTTTCCCCAGTCCCGGGGCCGGGGGCATGTTATCGGGGCCCTTTTTCGCATTATTTTTACCCAGTCCCTCGTACTTGCGGGGGGACACGACCGTATGTACATACGATTTGATGGTACGGGGACTGGCCGGGGGGGCATATTATGATTATTCCAAGGGACCCCCCGTGGGGCGGGGCACGTTATGTATACTTGGGGACAAAGATTCGATAGCTGATTCTACTTACCAGGGCCCTTAAAAAGGGCCCGGGGCACTTTTTTTGCATGTATGACTTATAATCCCATATATGATCCTTTTTTCCGGGGTCCCCCCTCGGAGGGGCACACGTATAGTATTTTTTTACCCCTGACTTTGACATACTTTTGAGTTTTATCCAAGGTCCCTCACGGGGGCCCGGGGCATGTCAAAATTGGGCAACACCGTATTCCCACTGGCGAATCCGTCTCGATAATTTTCGTACGTCCCACTTCCCCAGTAGAACTGCCCCACATATCTCCCGACATCCCACTTCCCAACACGAATTCGCCGATACACCTCTGTATGTCTGACCGGGTTCGGACTGTTCCCCAAAACCTCGGTATGTCCCCGTCCCATAACGATATCGTCCCCCAGCATTCCTCGTTCGTATTCCCCCGGGTACGAACCTCCGAACTCTGCGGTTTGCACCTCTTCGGGCAAAGCGGGCCGTGGTTTTGAAACGCATTTTGGCATTCGGTTGACTTACTTTTTCCCTACCTTTTTCGACATATGAGGCAAAAGGGGATTGGGCCAGGTTCCCAACCGGTAAGGCCCCCCGGGGATTCTGAGTAAAGTTTTCCGGGGATGTTTTGGCCCCCTTTTTGTTATGGTTTCCCCCCTTTTTTTATTACATGCCTTACATACTCGGACATTTTTTTGTTGGAACCCCCTCTTCGGGGGCCCGTTTTAAAAGCCCCGGGTACCCCGGAAGAGTTAAGTTATTTGAAGATGTTCCCAAGATGGCAAACCCCACTTTTGGGGGCAACGCCAAAAAGAGTTTGTTCCTATGATTTGGGTGGTGGGGAAAACTTTGCAACCCTGGTGGGTGTGACATGTCGTCCGTCGGCCTTTCCTCGGCCCCACATGTCGAGGGGTTATGTAATAGATTTTTGGCCCTTTCAAATTTTTTCAAACTTATAAGCTTCTTATGTATTTCATGATTATTCGATTTATAGTTTTAAAAAAAAAAATTTTTGTGTCAAAAGGAGTCGTGGGGTTTTCGGGCCCGGGTGTGGGGTCGGGTGCCCTAAAAAAACCCCTGGAATTGGGGCGTGACAATTAGATATGACTTAATTAATGGGGTTAAAAGGGAAAGCAAAATAGGGCTACATTTGACTAGTTGGGTAACCGGGAAAACCGTTGAAATAAAGGGGGTGAGATTAAAGAGAGGGGAAAGGGGGGAGTTCGTATCGGGGAAAACCCAAATTTGGGGTCCCGGGGGGCCCGATTACTTTTTGTTTTTCTTTTTGATTTTATATTGTGTTGGGAACCAATCTTAGTCACATGAAAAATTTCCGACGTGTGATGTTTGATATTTTCTCTTCACTCCTTTTTGGGGTAGGTATGTTGCAAGTTTGTTGAAGTTTCTTCTTGTGGATTCCCGGATATCTTCTTGCCCTTTTTTTTCTCTTCCGGGGAGAGGTTTTTTTTATTTTTTTTTTGTTTATCCTTTTTTAATTGGGGGTTTTATAAATTTTTCCCAGATTAGATTTGGGAATTGTTCGGGTTTTTCTTTTATCAAAAGGAAATCAAAAGGAGGGTTTACTTTTTAATTTTTTTTTTTCATTAAGTACTTTTTAAAATAAAATTGTATGAATATTAAAAGGGTTGGTAAGGGTTCGCCACTAGTTAGTAATATGGTAGGTGCCCGCCCTGTTTCGAGTCGTGACACTTTTTAACCCC
>NW_026724913.1:0-5064 GCF_029784015.1 Lycium ferocissimum
TTTGTTTGTTTGTTACGTACATATGATCATTTAGATGCAGAGCGGGGCCCTGTCCCCGTCTTCGGTTATACACGTATGTTAGGGCACAGCCAAACGTATACGTGGGTGTAGTTATGTTTGTACGCTATATGCGCGTATGGTATGTTCGGCGGTTTATTCACCGCGCGCGTTGCTGCTCGCCTATATATATGTATATGGCTATATTGGCCCCGTGTGGCCTCTCGTTGGTATTTTCTTGTGCGGTAAATTTTGGTTAGTAAGAAAAACAAGAGGAAACTATTTTACGCCCAAATTTTTTTTCTAAATGTCTGAGTTATTATTTGTGGCTTTTGGTACGTACGGGCGCCCAGTTCGGGCGCTAGTCACGGCCTACGGGGTTGGGTCGTGACATTATCATTCCAGTATTCAAATGGCACCGTATGAAGCCTTATATGGCAGGAAGTGCAGATCTCCGATTGGTTGGTTTGATGTGGGTGAAACTAAATTAATCGGTCCAGATATTGTCCAGCAGGCAGTGGATAAGGTGAAGTTGATCCGAGAGCGGTTACTAGCGGCCCAGAGTCGACAGAAATCTTATGGGGATAGCGGCGTCGACCGCCGGAATTTGAAATTGGCGCCCGGGTATTCCTAAAAGTATCACCTATGAAAGGTGTAATGAGATTTGGCGAAAGAGTAAGCTCACCACGATATATCGGGCCGTATCGCATTATTCGGGAAGATGGGTCGGTCGCATGAGCTAGATTTACCATCCGATACGGAGCGAGACATCCGGTATTTCATGTATCCATGCTCCGTAAATGTATTGGTGACCCTTCAGTAGTATCCGGCGGAAGATATTCGGATAATGAGGACTTATCTTATGAAGGCTGGTACCGGTAGCTATTAAGGATCGCTAGAAGAGGAGGCAAAGCTAGGGATGTGCCCTCAGTTAAAGTCCTGTGGCGGAATAATAACCGCGAAGAAACGACTTGGGAGGCCGAGGACGCTATGAGGAGAAAATATCCTCACCTATTCTCTGCACCTACAGGTAATCTAAATTCCTAAATTTGTTACAGGGATTGAGAAAATGATTCGTGAATATTAACTATAAACAGGGACTCCCCCGTTATGTTTATAAGGCCTTATGTCTGACATTCGAGGACGAATGTTCCTAAAGGGGGGGAGAATGTTATATCCCGTGTTTTAGCATATTTGGAAAGTTTGGAAATAATTGTGACTTGTGTGTTATAAGGCAATATTTTGATCCTTGCTAATATGACTATGTTGTTTGTGAAATTATTGGTGTAAAGGCATCGGGGAAGGCCGAGGGCAAATTTGGAATTTTGGAAATTTGTTTCGGAAATTACAAAACGAGTTTTCAACGAATTGGGCCAAGAAAAATTGGAAGAAAATTTGGGCCCAATTCAAGGGGGTGGCCGGCCAAGAGGCTAGGCCCAAGCCCTCATTAAATGGTCATGTGATTTTCACATGACCTTGAAATGGATATATATCATCCTCTCCCTTAGAATTTTCAAGAAACACAACACAAAAAAAAAAGAAAGCAAGCAATCATCCACCAGCCCATTCGGCCGAACCTTAGAGAAAAAAAAAAAAAAAATTTCTTGCTTTGTTTCCAATTTAAAAATCTTGTTCTTCCCATATTTGTAGACTACTCAAGACGCCCTTCCGCGTGATACAATTAGTTTGGAGTAAGGTGCACGTTTGCGGCAAGTTGGAAATTCAAGTAAAGGTATGAATTTTGCTATTCTAATGTTATGGAATTTGTATGAATGTTATAAGGATTGAAATTAGACGAGAATTCCGTAGTTTTGGTGTGTGAGTATGAAACCGTGCATGTGTGTGTTAGTGGTGCATGGCCGTGAGCCATGGTTATGGTAATGGAGATGATTTATGTTTTATTTAGCTTGTGGATTGCGTCGTTGTGACATTTATAACTCAAATGAATGTTTAACGAATTAAGTTGGCATTTAAGTTGGTTATATGTTGGTGTGAAGAGTTATGGAATTTTCATGTGATTTCATATAAAGTATGGAATTAAAGTTCTAAATGTGGATTATGGTTGTTGTTAATGAATTTGGAATGAAATAATACGAGTTAGTATATTCGTCGGAATTTTTGGACGTTTCGGATGATATATGGAAAGTGACGAACTTCTTGAATTTGTGTACTTCGCTTGGAATATTATTGGAATGGGTTTGAATAATTCTAAATAAGTAAATGAAGATGATAACGTTGATATTAGTTTGATATTGTGAAGTTTGGATGAAAGTTGTTAGTTTATGTAGAAAGAAAGAATAATGATGTTAGAATGATTTTGTTGTGATTTGTGATATTGTGGGTTGTTGTTGATGTGTATTGAGCCGAGTTAAGCCTCGGGGATGTTATATATATAGGGGAAGTGCTGCCGAAATTCCGGCAGACAAAAACAAGGTTTAATGAACTCCTAAGCCTTAAGGTGCCTAATTGGTAACTTTGACCATTTACAGATTCTGGACGAAACGGGATCTGAGTTTTGGGTAGGCATACGACGTTTATAAGGTATGTAAAGCTCCCTATTCCTTCTTTTGGCATGTCTTAGTATGCTAGGTTGATATCGGAACCCCGGGAGCAATTCTGCTCCTCGAAATCCGATCTATAAGTAGGCTACTATTCATTCAATCCTACTGAAGCCTAATGATCCTATTTTGGTTAGGAAGCAACCAAATGTCCGAATCCTATGTAAAGGTGATTGATTTACTTGAAAATCTTTATGTATGATCTCACAAACCCTAAACGGCTATAAATTATGATTGCCACCTCGACTCAACCCGAGGTGGGCCCGCTAACCCCGATATGCCTTAGTTGTTCTACTAGAACCTCTTTTTGAATAAGTTTCGATAAAGAATCTTTGATTTTGAATTTGTTCCTTATGAAATAACGTTGTGAACCTTATGAAACACTATGCTACGTTCTGGAACCACACGTACCACTTTGGAGATATTTTGTGAAATAAACTTTCGTGCTAAGTAATTATTTGACTATGTTTGACTAATGAATTGACGTATGAAGCAACCAAGTTTTGAAAGGCTGTTTTGACTTACAAACTGCATTGTTTGCTCACGACTCTGCTCGTGCCCTTATATGACTCCGTTCACCGGTTCCCGGGCCGGTTTTGCGATCGTGCGCCTTATGTTAAATCCGGTAGTATCTTCGTGTTACGGTTTCGAGACCTCGCCATAGGGCCGGTTACCGTTACGGAGTTATCTTTGTGATATGGCTTATGATATGATTTGTGTGATGATATGATGTGATATGTTCGGAGATGTTCGGAGATATGAAACCTTCTGGAGTATGCTGTGTTGTGGCACCAGCGTCGGTGTGGTGACCACATTCCTGAGCGTTATGCATGATTTTGATTTGCATTATGTACATATGCTTTCAGTACAGATTTTATTATACTAGTTCGATATTTTCTCTCCGTATCTTTATTTGGTTGTGGGTTGGATTTCTGTACTCTATGCTTTACATACTCAGTACTTCGCCGTCTTACCCCTTTCTTCTGGGGGCGCGTTTCATGCCCGCGGTACGGACGTTGTGATCCCCCACCGTAGGCTACACATTTGCTTGTCTTGGATTGCTCCCTTTGATCCGGAGCATACACTTTGGTATATATCTTTGTTTGTACATTCGTATGTATGTTTGGACTATTTGGGGTACGGCGGGGCCTGTCCCGCCATATGAGATACATGCGCGTATTAGAGGTGCATGGACATATTTTGTGGGTTGTGCCTACTCTGTACGCGAGCGTGTTGGTATTTTGTTGTGTTTGGGCGATTCCCGTTACGCCGCGGCGGCGGTCCGCGTATGTATACGATATTTTGTTGGCGGCGGCCGGTCCGCGTATGTATATATGATATTTGGTTGGCACAGTGGCCTTTGTTGGTATTTTACGTAATGCGGGGTTATTTTGGTTAGTCTATAAATAAAACAAAACTACGCAAAACACAATTATCTAAACTTGAACTAGAGCCTTATCGGCTTCTGATATATATTTGATCACGTCCGTTATGTTTGGAGATAGTGTTTGATAGATATGCTTGGGTGCCCAGGTCGGGCACTAGTCACGGCCTACGGGGGTTGGGTCGTGACATTCCTACACACACATATATATATGATTCACATTCATTCAACACACTACAACAACAAGGAAACATGCTACATATAATTGACTATCATTCCAACCATTCATGGAACATACACGGCCACAAGCCATGAATGCTCCATGCCCTTGATTCAACTTCAACACCTAGGTTTTCATGAATTTCATGCATATTTGCATGCTATGACACGCCACACCATTCCTGACACATAAAAGAGAATGAATTTCTTACTTTTCTTCTTGCTTCACACGTTGGCTAAGGCCTTCAAGAGTGAAAATGGATGACTTATTGATTCAAACAACGCCTCCACGTTAACGAGCACCCTTGAATTAGTTGTTTTGCTAGAAGAACCAATTTTCTTGATGGAATTTCTTGGTCTTGAAATTTGCTAGCTATGACGATTGTCTCCTTGTTTCTCCTCTCTTGGTTTCTTGATTTTTTTTAGAATTAAATGAAGAGCAAGATGACTTAGTCATCTTTTAATTGCATATATAAAAAAATAATTCATGTGGCCATGGCCCCTGATAATTGGCCGGCCACTTTGCCCTTTAATTTCCATAATACACAAGTTTTCTTAATTTTGGTCCCAAATATTTCCTTAATGCTTTCATGCCAACAAAGTCATATTCCACTTTTATTTAAAACAAAGTCATGACTAAAAATCCCGACTTCATGCCCCGGAATAGTTTTGCTCCTAACTTGGCATAATTCATTCATGTTGTCCCGTTGCTCAAAATACGGGATATAACATCCTCCCCTACATGGGAACATTCGTCCTCGAATGTACAAATTAACATACAGATGCTTACAAACAATTTGGGGAGTTCTTTTGTAGATTTACACACAAATTGTTCTTGATCAACGTAATCGTGGAAATTTTTAAATTTCGAGCCGGGTAAATAGGATACAATTCTAACTTCCCGGA
>NW_026724914.1:0-4700 GCF_029784015.1 Lycium ferocissimum
GCAATATGATCGATGGTACACCCTCATATTCCCCCTTAGCTAGACTTCATTGTCTCTTCCTTCAAGTCTATTAAATCTCACTCATAATTGATCCAGTTTTGGTCTTAGAAGATCAATTTTCTTTTGATCTTTGTAACATTGCCCCTGAAGTTTGGTAAGTAGCCAGATCAAGGGCTACAACTATCCCAACAGAGCTGAGGATCTTAGGCACAACATTCCATCTAAACAAGTGCCACAGTATTGGTGTATGAGAACCCAGACCACCACTATAAGGTCTCTTTGGTAGGGTAAGTTTGATGTCTTTTTTAAATTTTTTCTTCAACTATCCCCAAATTTTTTGGATTAAATTTAAGTATAGTCTACTCCATTGGTGAAATCTAGTTTACATGTAGGACAAAATAAGCAATTTTAACATGGCATTTCATCGGGGATTAACCCCAAAATTTCATTCTATTTCTCCATAGAAGGTTTGCTTCTAACAATTTTGTCAATCAATGAATTTAAAAATTTTAGCAAGTTAGCGAAGTAGTCTTCAGTTGAGAAAAAAGGGTGCATGTTTACCTAAGTTGGTGCCATGTCTCATTTTCACATGGGGTTTTTCTTCTTGGTAGCATACAAATCTTCCATATCGTTGCTGAGAATGTTCCCTTTTGAGGGACCTACTTTGGTATAATGTTCATGTATTTTGAGTTTCAGCAATTTCTGCTTTTTTTTTTTCCTTTTAACCAGTTATCAAAATAGGTAGAGTTTTTGGAGAGGGTGGGACAAAATTTGGGATTGATTGCTTTTCCCGTTCTTCTTCCGAGAATCATTATTCGTATTTCTACTTGAGGTTGTTGGGAAGGGCTAATTGTTGTCCCTTAGGAGTGTCAGGAAGGTGACATGATTCTTGAATGTTAGGGTTTCATTGAATTGGGGGTTGAGATTGGGAAGGGCTTCATTGTGATAACCGGTCTGCTGGGAAATTTGGGGGATCTCCTGGATGTATTTCGGCAAAGACTCTGCCGCCGGATCGCAATGGCTCAAGTGCCCCTAACAGTAATTAACGGCTAAAAAGGAAAAAAAGGTGCGAGAAAAGTCCAACCATCGATAGCTTCTATGACTGTCCGTGTAAGTTTTATGCAATTGTGTGCAGAGTTTTTGCATCAACAAATATTTTCAAACAATTCTGAGTTTTGTCATTGAAAAATATTTTTACCACATTCCCTGTTTTAATTTATTTTAAAACCCAAAAATATATAAAAAAAGAATCTCCAAGGTTACTATCCCAGAAGGTTAATTAATTTTAATAATCATAGTTTGAAATTTTTCCATAAAACTGTTGATATTAGGCTAATTCCTCATCTTAGTCTTTCTTCTTCTTTGATTTATATTTTATTTGTCTATAAGGCCCCCCTTCATGGATTTCTCTATGGCTTGTCCTTCTGATTCATCAAGACCGGAGTTTAATCATTAGTAAAACTTTGGTAATTAATTAGTTGCATTCAAAGGGAATATAAGTTTAAATTGAATTTTGTGCATTGTAGTATAAGTTATTAAAATAAGCGGTTTTGTCCAAATCTTAAATCTCTATGACAATTAAGTTTAAAAAGGGTTTAAAAAAAATTTAACTGAAATTTAAGTACGTTCCATTACCCTCCGATATGTATACAGATCGTGCTTTCATTTTATCTTTATCCCCTTTAATACAACAGTAGTATTATCAGTACTTTTTCCCTCACCTTGGTCTTTCATTTCTCTTTTTAATTACATTTTCTCTAAGTGATTTCCTTTATATTTTTCATATATGGTTGATAATTTTTTCCTAAATGATAATATGAGGCTTTCATCAGTGCATCATTTGTTTATAGGGATAATCATGGCTAAAAACTCAGTACTATTTAGATTTAGTATATAGTTTAGATTAATTAATTTTAATAAAAGTAAGTTAAATACAAATTTAAAAGCTACATATATTTAAGGTGAAAAAATCATCCTTTTTTAAACCAACCCTATTTTTTCCCCCCTCTTCTTCCCCCCCCGCCCGGCGAGGGCCGGCTCGTGAACCGGGGCCCGTCTTCTCCGGCGAACTGGTACAACTCCACACCACCGCCAAACCACACCACCATCCCCGCCTAGCCGCCTTCCGAGTATTTGCCCCTTCTCCGCTAGACCCGACGGCGCCAATCGTCTTCTCCGTCTTCTCCGTTTTGCTTAGATCCGCCAAAAAAGTAAGTTTTGAAGAAATTGCACGGTTTGCCCTCTAAATGATTTTGTGGTTCTGGAATTGCTGATGTTGTATGATGGAAGGAAACCAGAGAAAGGAGTGCATGTTAGAATTGAAACCCCCTGCTTTGTTATACCCCCCCTTTTTTCCTTTTTCTAGGCTTAGCAATTTTTGAGGTATTCATTAATTTTTGCCGAATTTGGAAATTTTTTGGTCCCGGATCGGAAAATGTGTTTTTAGAGGTATTCAATAATTTTTTTGCATACAATTCGGTATTCTTAATTTTTTAGCATACAATAAAAAGGTTTGGGGTGTATTTTATTTCGTATTTAGATTTGAGGTATTTTAAAATTTTTAGTGCAAAATTGTGTTTTTGGATTATTTTATTTCTTGTATTTTGAAGGATTTTTTTTTGATAAACCGTTTTTAAATATAATAAAGTGAATACAAAAAAAGAGTAAAAGAAGCTGGTTAATACTTTAATTAATAAATTTGTAATACTCCGATTTAATCAAAATCAATTGAATACCAAATCATCAAAAATTTTTTGAATAAATCCGTTTTTTTAATACAATTTTGTACCCGGGAGTAGTTTAAAATGTAATTAGCTAAAAAGTAGTTATGTCCAATTTAACCCCCAAATGCTAGTCATTTATGTAAAATTCCCTTGTTTATAAGTTGTTCTTGATGACGTTGGGAAAGGGCCGTCACCCAAAATTTTACGGGGGATTTGTCCATTAATTTTCATCGCTTAATTAAAAAAAATCCAGAAAAAAAATCCCAAGTGGGGGTTTAATAATCAGATTTTTCAATTACCGTATTATAACTGGGAAATTATTGCATTCTTGAAGAGTTATGTTTTATGCACTACAGGCAAGCTCTGTGCATTGCCTGTGTAGGTTTTTTGTGCTAATTCATAATAAACTCCCATGTTATGCTTGAAATTCTTATTTATTAAAATTAATATGGTATGGACTTTTAATTATTTAATTATATTTAAAACCCTCTTTTTTAATTTTTTTCGGCCAAGCACATGATTTTTCTTTGTTTTTTTGGGTTAAAAAACCCAAAAATTCGTTTTGTTGAATTAGTGGGGATCCGGATTTTAAGAGCTGGAATCCTTCTTTAATGAAGGTGCACAATTATTTGAACATGAAAATTTAAAAATTAATGAGAAAATGATGATTTGATATTATGATAGAAAAAAATCTCAATTTTATAAAACTACAAAAAAATATTATTATTAACAAGATTTATACAAGGGGCATCCTTTCACCCATTAGGGTTAGGGGCGGGGCTACGGTTTTCAGGGTTTTGGAGAACCCGAATTTTTTCCCCCTCGATTTGTTATAAATTTACAAAATTATAAATCTAGTGAATACGGCCCGTGCCCAAGTAAATCCTTTTCTTGTTAATTTGAAACTTTTTTTGAATATCTTAAAAAAACAAAAAAAAATATATATATATATATATATATATATAAAAATATGAAAAAAAGTTAGTATTATCTTTGTTTAGTAGGTATATCCGGTTACAATATGTAGATTTATTTTCATTACCATTCTCAAATAAAAAAATATGTAAATTTATTTAGAAAAAGAGTTCTTTATTTTATCTATATACTTGCATAAAAAAGTTTGGGGAAAATGATTATTAATTTTGTTTTTCTGGATTCGTTACCTATTTTGTATCTTTACTTTTTAATTATATCTTTCACTACTCAAAATATTGTTAACAGGGGAAACCCAAACAAACACTACCCCAACCCCCCTAAAGAGGGGAAAAAAAAAAAAATTACTGAACCTTTTGTCAAATGAGTTTCTTGTACATCATAAACGCGAAAAAAAAAAAAAAAAAAAATCTAACTAATGAACGTAAAAACTTTGATGTATGAACTGTATATATTTAGTTAAGGTTAAACCTGTATATGGCAATGCAAGATCTTATCCTTTAGCGTGAAATCATCCCATTTATTCTATCAACTACTTTCTTCTTTATCTCCTCCATTGCAACATTCAACTCCCCACGCCCATATCTTTAAGTAAACGACAGTGTCTCTTCATCTTTATTTGTCAATCACCGCATCTTTTCCTTTCCTTCTCTTCATGAACCACGTCCAGAGCTGACATCGCGGCAATGGCAGGTCCCTTTTCAACGAAGGATGATTGAAGGCGAAGACGTTACCGCCCCGCCCAAAAAAAAACGTTGCAGCTGCTTGAGCGTCGCATCTGTTGACCAATTCCTCATGGCTTGCGCAAAAAAAAAAAGACCTTGTCGAGTTTTTTGAAAAGGGTATGCCCTTTTTGCCATCTATTCTCTTGATTCCCAAACCCTTTTTGCGTACCATGGTTGGCAAACGGAAACAGCAGTAGATATTAACCAATGAAAGTCAATGTCCCATTCTCTTCGACAAAGACAAACTCGCTTTGCAGCCCAAAATATAACAGACAGCCGCTTTTGATGGCTTTAAATTCATTTGATGAACCGTTTCGGC
>NW_026724915.1:0-4949 GCF_029784015.1 Lycium ferocissimum
AAACCCCGGGCCGGGGCCCCCACTCCCGGCAGGGGGAAAAGCCCCCAGAACGGCCCGGTAACCCCCCCCTTCTACCCAACCCTTCGGGGGGGGTTCAACACTCGAACCATAACGTACGACAACGACGGAGGAGCTATAATATGCGGCTGGGCGAAAGCCACAAACTCTATCAAGCGGCTCTCGGGAACTACTTGAGGCTCGGGGGGACTCGGCGCGCCCGACCGGCGGCGCAGCCCCCGCCCTCGTCGGCCGCCGTTCCCCTAACGACCGTCATTCACCGAGGCCCGCTGGGACTCGACGGTCGGTGCGGGTACCTCGATTAGTCATACCGCACGAGTCCTCACCATCTATGAATGAATAAAAAGAGAGTCAAATACCAATTTGAATCATCCGGATACTAATTGGAATCACAGCACAAAAGAAAGAAAGAATTTGAACTTTCTAGCGTCCCCATGGCCTCTCGAAGATAAGTACTAAATATCTCCGTACCGATCAAAGACTCTACTAGATATGTCTTTGTACAACGAGATCGACGAACTTAGGGATCGATACAAACTTTGTCCACGACCCAAATAGGCCGTGAGTGGCACCACGCTAAATTCACCTCTTAGTAGGCGAACCAATCCCATTAACCAGTCATCATCTACTCAGTCAATTTTAACACATTCAAGGATATAATGATAATAAAAATCTCAAAACTGTCTAGTAATGCCATAAATAAATAAAGGTGCGAAAGTCCTAACTATTACAACCCCAAAGATCTGAAAGTCATCATACAAGGACTCTAAAACATAACTGTCTAAAGAATCAACAACTGTCTGAAATAACATAAATGTTTGAAATGAAATAGACATCTAAAATAGGAAAGATCTTGGTGACGACATGGATAAGAGCTACCATTCTCAAATATGTTGAAAATCGGCCTCGCGCTAAATATGAGGTTTGGTAGATGTCTCTAGATCCGCACTCAAAAGAATACGAGAAAGTAGTATCAAGACAAACACGTAATAGGTAAATATCGGAGGCCGACTCAAGTTAGTAACGTGACGTACAAATCTATAGAATAGACGGATAGGCACAACAACACATAACCATACGAAACTATCAACAAGAATCATCCAACACCGAAATAGGACAAGCCACACAAACAATAATCAATAAAAGTAACTCGGCCACCCATGTCATTACCAACACTGACTATAGCTCGCGAATTATCTCGGCTACGTGGCATGTAAAGATGCTAAATGGTAATGTTTGCCCAAATAGCCATGACTGCGCAGGACCCATAGTGTCCATACCACTCGCTACGGAATTGACCTCGGATCACGAGCCCATAACTAGGCCACATCCTCACTCCCTATCAAATGTGCCTTTTCATATTGATATTGTCTTTCATCACAATGTATTTCCAGTTCCATAATCGATTAAGGAATGTGAAATAATCGATAAATCAATATCGGTGGACATACAAGTCACCATGTCACAAGTCATATCAAGGCTCAACAATCAATTTATCAACAACATGAATAAGGGATTACTTCGAGTTAACAAAGAGTATTCATTAACTCCTTCTTTATCATATCATAATAGTTGATCACATAATCAATCAACCAATATCAAATAAAGGAATTTCCAACCACACTTTATGTCCGAAGCCACTAACGATGCCTCTCCTATAAATTTCATAACATATACAATCAACTAATCAAAGTCTAACTCAAGTAGACTCGTAACCTACCTCAAACCAGAATCCGGGATAATGCAATCACTTTCCGCCGATAAGCATTTTCCTTTCGCAAAGCTTTAGAAAGTTCAAGTCAGTAATCATAACACTAAGTGAGTAATGTATCATCTACTCAATAAACAACAATCGGGGAAGAGAACCTAACTACTTTTGCCTTTTTTCAAATGGGTGAACTATCATTAAGTGTGAATTCACATAAAATCAACCCCAACCGTCATACTATTCCCATTCATGGGTTTTTCTAATCATTTCAACCCTTTTACAAGCAGTTTTTATGCTAAAGTTACCATCTTTATGAAACAGTAATTCTCAATACATCATTCTCATAATTAATAATAAAATTCTCATCCGAGGAAGTGATAATCTATACTCCTAGATGATTAAACAACAATAAAATCAATAACCCATTCATTAATCAAAGGTTTCTTAAGTTCTAGGGTTTTATTCTCTTATTCACCATTAGTAGAATCTTTAACTAATCATGGAACCTAACAATATGATGGAATGAACAAAGTGAAGGGTTGGGACTTACCTTTCAAGAGTATTTTAGCCCTAGCCTTAGAATTCTCCACGGGATTTCTTGGAAACTATTTTTGGAGTTGTTTGGGAATGGGTTCGGACTAAAGAGTATAAAACGTTGATTCTCCTCACATTCGACATTGCGGCCAGTCCGCTATAGCGGAAAACTCCCCGCTATGGCGGACCTCATTTATTCCCCGACTTCACGCGAAAAGCCTAGCCCCACTACGACGAGACCAGCTACGGTGGTCCCCACACCCATCACGGCGGTCCATTTGACCGATGGCTCGGGTTTCCACTAGTTTTCACCCAAGAATCTCAACACCAATCCAAGGCCCTACAGATGCAAACCAAACATGCACATATACATAAAAACATGCTATGGACTCACCTGCGACCTCGAAATCCCCAATGGAGGTCTAGTTTTCTAGGTCACTCCCTATAACGACGTAGCTGAGGTTCTTTCGGGGAACTTGAAAAGGGAAAAATGGAGTAGAAGTTGAAGAGAAAAAAGAAAAGAAGATTTAGGCAAAAACATAAGAGCGATACTTGAATTTGTAGCACCAGATGTAACTTGAAAGGATGGAAGAGTATCTTGGAAGTCGGCACAACTTTGAAACATATGGATCTAGGTACGATTGCTCAACTATGAGACAAGGAAAAGAAAGCGATGCGGTGGCGATTTCATTTGGTAAGAAGAAACGTTTCATTAAGTAGTTGAAAGATCAAAATACCCTTAGACAAAAATAAAAAGACTCTAAAACAGGCATGTCGATCCCAAGGGTAACTCACTCTTCTATAATAGTTAAAAGTTAAAATTAAACATCTTGTTATAAAGAAGTAATAAATAAGCAAGAAGAATATTTTAGAGAAAGAGATAAGAGAGGGGAATTCTTTATTTCTCTTGAGGGAAGATTTTACAATGAAGGAGAACCCTTCTATTTATAGCGAAAAACTGACTTAATCCCAAAGTTACAAAGTCTAATTTCTCTCTTAGAGATAGACATAATGATATTTATCTATGATATGATAGGCATCCATAACAAAAGATATTTATACGTAACACTACCCCCTTGGATGTCTATTTGATAGATAATGTGCCTCATTAAAATCTTACTAGAAAAAGCCAGTAGGAAAAATTCTAGTGAAGGAAAAAGAGCACACATTTCTAATAATACCCATTTTGTTGCCTTGTTAAAATCTTACCATGAAAACCCAATTGGGACAAAATCTTGGTTAAGGAAAAAAAAAGACAGCTTGTATTAACTTCGATGAAAACACTAATCAAAATTTGAATCTTCGCATTCCAATCTTGTCCACCATCTTCTCGAAAGTTGTAGTTGGTAGAGACTTGGTGAACAAATCAACCATATTATCACTTGAACCGATCTGTTGCCTCGATGTCATCATTCTTTTTTGGAGATCGTATGTGAAAAACAACTTTGGTGAAATATGCCTTGTCCTTTTATGAATCCTCTCTTTAGTTGGGCTATGTATGTCGCTGCATCTTCAGTCTTTGGATAGAGTTGTATCGGCATATAGTATTGTTGAAATCACTCCAAGTCCATTCCTGACTTGCTTTATAAATAGATGTTATCTTTTATATGATTTGAGTGTCATGTACAACAACATTGTATATTTCGTAATCTCTCATAGTCATAGCAAAATATATAAATGCATAAATTGCATAAAGATATCCCACACTTCACGATCAAAGAATTAGCAAGTTTCTCATTTAAACCTTTCGTGAGATAATATATTGTTTGTGGAAACTCTTCAAGAGTTCGAATAATATTGAAGTAATCAATTTACACTCATAAAGACATAGGATAGTATAGTCATGTGTACCCTTAGTCAACGAGTACCTATTATGATAAAATCACATTCACCTTGCTTGATTTAATCCATATAAGAATTATAAATAGATTTTAGAACTGTATATGCTTGGGCATTTAAAATTATTCAAGAATTTTCATATAAATTTTGTCAAGTGACAATATCCATTAATATTTAAATGTGTGACATTTTCTGTCAGGACTGCAGGTCCAATAATCTTGAAGCTTACCAAAATGCATCATTTCACTTGGTAATAATGTTTATGTTAGCATGCTTTATAGACATAGAATTTAGATCCTCACAATTTTTTACAATATTGCGCTATGTTGTATGAAAGATATCGTCGACGATATATCATTTGTATCGGTTCGTAATGTGACATAACTTATTGACCTAAACCTCTGCGAGGTCTCATGAAGTGTTATGTCGTATGCTCTTCAAGAGCACATTGCCTCCTTGTTATGGCTATTTTGATCATTTATACCTCTTCCTTTTTCAAGGATTATCTCATTTAGCTTAGATCGATATACATGCTTTATGCATGTTGTATACTTTTGAGGACGTTAATATTATTAAGAGCATTTTGCGGCTAAAATATGAAACTAGTTTTGGGCCAAAGCAAATGCTTCTAGCATTTTAACTTGAATTCCTTTTTCAATCGAGGATCATACTAATGATAACTCACAACATATTTCCTAGCTACTTATTCTCTACCCTTATGTTAGATAAACAAACATATATCCCATCTTCTTTGGGGGAATCATCTTTGTGCATCGTGGTAGATTAATTAATCATATACCACCAAAAAAATTTAATGAAGGGGTAAGGGAATTCCCCCGAACTATCCCGA
>NW_026724916.1:0-4955 GCF_029784015.1 Lycium ferocissimum
AGACTAAAAGTAGAAAAAAAATTTTTTTGCATTTATTTTGGGTATCCAAAACCCTAAGTTAAAACCCTAAATTATCTAAAATTTTTAAAAGGAAAAAGTACTTAACTTGGTGGAAAAATATTGAATAATGGGAAAAATTTTTAAACCAAGTAATGTACAAAAACAAAGAATAAAAAGGAAACAAAAAAAATTTTAGGGAATTTTTTGAGAAGGGGAGAGTTCAGGGGGTAATGAAGGGTCAAACCAAGAGGAGAAAACAAATCATGTGATGTTTGGATTAGAACCAAATTTTTCCCATTCTATTTTGGCGGGGAAAGGGGCTTTTGGGGGAAATTTTAAAAATTTTGGGATCCCCAATTATTTAAACAAAATTTTTAATTTATGCCTTTCCATTATGTAATTTAAAAGGAAAAGGGGTTCTTTTTCGAAAAGGATGTAAATTTAATATGTTAATTTTAAAAGGGGAAAAGGGGCTCAAATTTTTATTAAATTACCCAAATTTTTTCTTATTTTTTCCAAAAATAATAGTTTGGTTATTTATCCTTGGGGAACTATAGGAAATACCCTATTTATCTTAATTTTAAAAGCAAAATGGTCCTTTTTGAAAAAATCAATATTTTGACTATTTATGTCATTTAATTAAAAATGCCCAAAAATCCATGCCATTTTTTTTTAAACCCCAGTTTTATAATACGGATATGACCCGTGGCCCCCAAATTAGAGGTCTACGTCTTTTTAATTAAATAAACCCCAATTTGACATACTAAATTAATAAAAAATTCACTCATACATCCCTTCCCCCACCCATAATCTTTTAGGGGCCACGTGTCATAAAAGGATTGAAAACCCAAAATTTTAATAAAATATGGCATGGAGGGAATCATTTTTATTAAGGGATCCCTTTAAAAAGGTCAAACTATTGAAAAAGGGCTTTTGGTTTTTTCCCATATTCAAGGATAAATGAGCCAATTTTAAAAAGTTGGATGACATATTTGACCTTTTCCATTTTAAAAATATAGTAAAAAGGGAAAAAAAAAAGGGCAAAAAAAAAATAAATGTCTTTCTAAGTTTTTTAGATATATATGGGTATTTATATATATAGTTTTAAAAAAATATTAAAAAGGGAAAAAAACAAAAAAATAAATGTCTTTCTAAGCTTTTGAGATATATATGATATATATATATATATATATATATAAGATAGTGAAAAATAAGCGGCCAAGGGGGTATTTACTTTTGGGAAAAGGGGCCCCCTAACCCCCCACTATCAAAAAAATATACCCTTATACCGGTTAAATTTTACCCTTCCCTTATCTTTTTGGCTAAATATACTCATTCCCTTGTTGTCAAATGGGCAATCCTCCCTCGGGAATTTAAAGGGGGGGATCCACCCCGCCTCCTAAACTTTTTTGTCCCTTTTTTTTTGTTCTTTCCCTTCTTAAATTTTCTTTTCCCCCCCCCACCATTATTGCCCACCATTAGGACATATAAATTGCGACCTCGGGAGATCGGAAAAATCCATCATTATAAAAATATTATTAATATAGCCTTTTAAATTTTTGGGGGCGGAATTTTCTAATTAATCCCCGGCGAAAAAAAATATTCCCCTTTTCCGGGGGATTTCGGAATTTTTCCGACCTTTTTTTGCCCCTTTTTGGGGTCGGAAAAACCCCAACCCTGGGTTGGAAATTTTCCCTTTTTTTAAAATTTGGGAAAATCAGGGGAACATCGAACCTAAACGTCCTAATATTTGAATATTGTCGCCACAATTTTGTCTAGTCTCAGCTCAACTCAACTTGTATAGATTAACAAAATTTAAAATATTTTTAGGGTTCGGTATTTGGGAGGAAAACCCTTATTTTTAAAAAGGGAAAAAAAAATTAGCAGTATAAGTTTTAGGTGAATGTATATATATCTAATTTTTTGAATATATGTGCACGTATATGTATTTAAATTAAGTTCAAGGAGTGAACAAAGATAGATATATACATATATGCTAACTTTAATGCCCTAGAAAATAGGGTAACTGTTGGCAACTTTAGACTAAGTTGAAGAACAAAACCTGGCCATTAAGGAACAATGTCGTGGGGCAAATAAACATATAGTCATGATCCACTCCCATGTCTTTTCTTGAAAAAAGAAAGAACTTTAGTTTTCTAATATTCATTATAATCATGCATTATACTATTCACTTTAAATAATTGAGTGAAAGAATGTGGGGCTTTATTGAGGGGTTGTCTTTTTGAAGAATTCAATTGTAGATTCTTTTTGGACAAGTTATAAAAGATTCTCTAATAAGAGAGGGTCCTAAAAAATTGACCAATGAGCTGCCAAGGATTTATTTGGGGTTATTAAAATCATTCATTTATATTAGAAAATTTAAAGGGGCTTTTCTTTTAAATAAAAAGGGAAAAGTGATGTTGCTTTTTTCATCATCACTCATCTCTTTTGGTATTTCCTCCTCACGTATGGGCCTCTTAGGTCCCATCTCCCTTTTAAAATCTTAACCTTAAATAGGAAACGATTTTTGAATTTAATTTTGGCTTTTTTATTAATCTCTAGGGTTTGTTTGGTTACAGGGATTCAGAGTTATTCCAGTATAAAGTTTGGGATTAAATTTGTCCAGTATATAATTATGAGTATTTGCTAAAATTAGGATAATTTTTTTATCAAAATCATGAAATTGTCTATCATGATTACAATCCTGGTTATAATCCCAAAATTATAAGTATATGATAACCTTATTTAAACCAAACTACTACAATATAAAATTAAAAAAATTATTAATTACTAATCTCGGACCACAATTATAATAAATAATTCATAAATCGCTAATTTCGAAATAAAAAATGCAATCAAACACGGAAAAATTTTAAATTTTCCCTTTGAAAAATTTACATAATACCCAAATTTTAAACCAAAAAAGTTTCAGAACAGAAGACAATACTATATATTTCTGTTGTATGTCTCATGTATTATAAGAAGTACATTATCCATCATTTTGTTTCCTTCAAAATTTGTACAGAAAGTTTTAAGAAAAAAAAAATTCTAATTTCTCTGTTTGTTTATGAGAATACAAATGCATGCATGTGTGTGACAGATTGACAGAACATGAATTTTGTCTCGTGCAATAGTGACATATTTTTGTAGATAAACTTATCATCTTAAATTTGTAGTAATATCAGAGGTAAATTAAGGATTTTAAGTTTTAATTCAAATAGGTTTTTTTCTTATCTTCCAATATAAAAAACAGTATATTCCAAGATCCTAGCAAAGTTTAAAAAAAATGGAAAAGAAGCACCCCTCTTTTCTTTTTTTTTTCCTTTTAACTTTTTTTTTCCATTTTTGGGAAACAATTTTCTTTCTTTTTGTGTATAAGAGGCAATTTGGATTGGAAACCAAAATTTTTATAAAGTTTTATTTTTTTTAATTTTTAAACAAATCATTTTCTTTTAAAAAAACCCCAAAAAAAAAATTGGGCCCCTTTAACCCAATTTATCTAAAAAAAAATAAGTTTAAAAGAAAATAAGCCAAAAAAAAAAGTTTTTCTACCCCCTTTTTTTTTTTTAATTTTTAAGCAACAATTTTTAAAATTTATAACCAAACAGAAGAAGAAGGGGAGTTTAAAGAGGGAGTGGACATCCCCCTTGGCATTTATTTTTTTCCCAGTCTTGTTTTTTTGCATTCCTTTATCTCTTATTTTTTGTAAATAAAATGAAAATTTTTACAAGAGGAGGACTATACTGGTTTTGGGGGGGGGAGATTTTTTTTATAATTATATTGAAACCCCCCACTTTAGGGTCTTTTTTTACTCTTTTTTTTTCTTGTTAAAGTTTTTTTTTTTATTTTCTCCCTTTTTTCCTAATTTTTTTTTAATTTTTTTTTTTTCATCAATTTTAAAACCAATTCTATTAACGGCCCATCAAATTTTTTTTAAGATATTCTTCCATTTTATTATTTATCTTTTCAATTTTTTCTTAAAAAAACGGTTTAAAATCCGGGAAAAATTTTAAAAAAAAATAACTTACCCAAAAAAAAATAAAAATTGAAATTTAAAAAAGAATATAGGATATTTTAAAAATTAAAACACCTTAGGGAAAATTTTTTGGAATTCTTTTTTTCCCTTTTCTTCTTTTGGAAAATTATTCAAAGTTGCATATTTAAAATTAAAAAAATTCATTCAAAGTTGCTATATTTTACCCGATAAAATTTAAAGTTCTAAGTATCTCAAAATAGATCCCAATTTTGTGGGGCAAAAAAGATTTTAAACTACACCAAAAAAAAAGTTAACTGTTTAGGGTCAAATTTTGGGTTTAAAGTTTTTTAAGTTTTAGGATATTGGGGTTGATTTCAAATTTTAAGTTTAATATTAAATTTTTAACCCAAAAACCCAAAGAGGACAGAGATATTACTAAAATTACCTTTAATACGTCATTTGGGTTTTGTGATATTTTCTTTTGGGAAAAATTAAAGGAAACTAAAAAATTTTTTTAAAAAAATTGGGTTTTCCCCGGAAACTGAAGATCGTGTTTTAAACCCATGTCCTTATTAGGGTTTTCATTGCCCTTAATAGAACTTAAAATTTTCCATTATAATTGATTTTTTTTAAGGGAAAAAATTTAAAAGATAAATAATAAAACGGGAAAAATATCTTAAAAAAATTTTATCAAAAAATAAAGAATTGGTTTTTTAAAATTTTTTAAAAAAAAAAAAATGAGAAAAAAAAGGGAAAGAGGGGTGCAAATTTTTTTTTTTAAACAAAAAGAGTTTGTTGATTTTTTTAAAAAAAAACGAAAAAAAAAATAATAAAACGGGAAAAATATCTTAAAAAAAATTTGACGTGAAATGAATTTTGGGAAAATTAGAAAAAAAAAAAAAATGAAAAAAAAGGAAAGGAGAGAAATGCAAAAAAAGTGGAAAGAAAAAAAAGGAACTAAGGGGGGAGGGTATTTTAA
>NW_026724917.1:0-4925 GCF_029784015.1 Lycium ferocissimum
TTAACATTAATTCATTTCTTGTCACACAAATGGCCTATATTCGGCCAACACCTCCCACATACATATGTTGATGATTCTCATTCTTTTCTGCTCTACAACAATCACAACATGCTAACTAGACTTTAATTCATTACTTGATGCTAACACAACAACACACACACACGGCCACACACACCATACACGGCTCCACTCTACATGTAATATTTCCATGAATTTCATCCATTTTCATCTACTACAACATACACACATCATTCATAACACATAAAACAAGATTAAATCTTACCTTTCTTCTTCAACTTCTCAACTAGGCTAGGGTTAGCTAGGATGAAAACTAGAGGTTTGTTGACCCAAATAACACTTCCACGTTGATGAGGACCCTTCACTTAGTAGGTTTGCTTGGAAGAATTAATTTTTGGATGGTTAAATCTTGGTCTTGAAAAGGGGAGCCTTGGCCGAATAGTTGTGGTGGTTGTTCTTCAAGTTCTTTTTTTTTTTTTCTGAGTATAAAATGAGGAAAGATGAACACTTAGTCATATTTTAAGCTCTAGATAGATCATCCAAGTGTCCATGGCCCACATGGGTTGGACCAATTAAATTTGGCCACAAAATGTGTGGGCACCACTCCAAGTCCACACGGCCAACATGGCCAAAAATTCAATAATTTCTAACTTTTCAATATTCTACTTTTAGTCCCAAATTTCCCAAATGTTTCATGCCAACCAATTCATGAACACATTATGTCTCAAAACAAAACCGAAGGTCAAAAATCCCGACTTCGCATCCCGGAATGGCTTTGTCCCTAACTTATCATAGTTAACCCGGATTATCCCAATGTACGAAATACAGGATATAACAAGAATGCGGCTCAATCTCAGTCCTCTCGCTCATTACCGATTTCTGAGGAGCATGAGGGAGGCTCAGCCCCAGCTCCTCCACCAGATGCTTCGGGCTAAGATGTGAAAGAGGTCATTCATTTACTAACTCAGTTGGTTGCCGCTCAGACCCAGCGGCAAGGTACAGGGCAAGGTGATAGGGCTGTTAGTGCAAGAGCCCGTGATTTTATTTGCTTAAACCCACCGGAATTCTTCGGGTCAAAGTCGGATGAGGACCCTCAGAGCTTTATTGATGGGATGTTGAGGACACTTCGGTTAATGCATGCTTCAGACATTGAATCGGTAGAGCTAGCATCCTATAGATTGCGGGATGTCGCGGTTCATTGGTATAAAGTTTGGATGGCTTTAAGGGGAGTTAATGCACCTCCTCCAGTATGGAAAGAATTCGTTGATGCCTTCTTCCGACATTACTTGCCTCCAGAGGTTCGGCTGGCTAGAGCCGATAAGTTCTTGAATCTTACGCAAGGAAGCATGAGTGCTTTAGAGTATAGTCTCTGCTTCAATTCTTTGGCTAGGTATGCTTCGGCCATGGTAGCGGATATGGGTGATCGAGTGCACCGATTTGTGAGTTGCTTGGGGCCACATTTGATGCATGAATACTCGATTGCGTCCCTTCAGGACAACATGGATATTTCACGCATTCAAACCCATGCCCAAAATTTAGAGGAAAGCTAACAACAGCAAAGAAGTAAGTGTGAGCATGACAATGGGTATAGCAAGAGAGCTAGATCTTTGGGTCCGATTAGTGAATTCACAGGAGGGCAAAGGCAGTAATTTTTTAGGAATTCAGGCCATATCTATGACTAGTGCACCTCCACGGTTTACAGGCCAGAGATTTGATAGATCTACTCACTCCGGGCCGAGTCAGAGTTTTAGGGCCTCAGGTTCTCATTTTAGAGGCGATTCGGGTCAGCCGAGGCCACCCGCGCCACGATGTTCCCAGTACGGGAAGTTACATTGGGGCCAGTGTCGACTAGGCTCAGAGGTTTGCTATACATATTGTTAGCCCGGCAATATCATGCGTGATTGCCCCTTGATTGGTGGTAGGGGTAGGGCTCAGCCTTTAGGATCGGCAGCCGGGTCTTCATCATCTATACGCCCGATGGATTAAGGTTCACAGGCGCCAGACAGCCATGGTAGAGGTAGAGGGAGATCTCTTAGTTCTAGTGGTCCTCAGCACCATATTTATGCTTTGGCTGGACGGCAGGATCTTGAGTCTTCCCCTGATGTCATCACAGGTATATTGTCGGTACTTTCTCATGATGTATATGCATTAATAGATCTGGGCTCCACAATGTCATATGTTACTCCATATATTACGGGTCGATTTGGGGTCACACCTGAGTCAATCAAACCTTTCTAGGTATCGACACCCGTTGGGGAACCGGTAATAGCTAGTCGAGTATATAGAAACTGTGTAGTTGTGATTTGTGATCATCATACTATGGTTGATTTACATGAGTTAAAAATGGTGGACTTTGATGTTATCATGGGCATGGGTTGGTTGGCTTCTTGATACACCAATGTTAATTGTAGAACGAAAATGTTTCGTTTCCAATTTTCGAGAGAATCAGTTTTGGAATGGAAAGGAAAAACAGCATCCCCGAGAGGTAGGTTTATTTCCTATCTCAAGGCGAGGAAAATGATTGCTAAAGGTTGTATTTAGCACCTAGTTCGGGTTCAAGATGTAAAAGCTGAATCGCCAACTCTTCAGTTTGTCCCAGTAGTGAATGAGTTTCCGGATGTATTCCCGGATAAGCTTCCAGGCCTCCCTCCTGAATAGGAGATTGATTTTGCTATTGATGTGCTACTGGATACCAAGCCTATATCCATTCCTTCTTATAGAATGGCTCTCGCAGAGTTACAAGAATTGAAGGAGCAATTGAAGGACTTACTTGAAAAAGATTTTATTAGGCCTAGTTCTTCCCCGTGGGGAGCACCCGTGTTATTTATGAGGAAAAAAGATGGCTCCTTACGAATGTGCATTGACTATCGGCAACTGAATAAAGTGACGATCAAGAACAAATATCCGCTTCCAAAGATTGACAACTTATTTGATCAATTACAGGGTACCAAATGGTTTTCAAAAATAGATTTGAGATTTGGGTATCATCAGGTGAGAGTTAGGGAGAAGGATATTGCTAAGACGGCTTTCAAAACAAGGTATGGCCATTTTGGGTTCCGGGTAATGTCATTTGGGCTAACTAATGCGCTGGCAGTATTTATGGATTTGATGAACCAGGTGTTCAGGCCTTTCCTAGATTTGTTTGTGATCGTGTTCAATGATGATATCCAGGTATATTCTCGATCCGAAGTAGAACATGTGTGTCACACCCTTAATTCGGTAGGGTGTGATGGGCACCCGACCCTTACTTAGGGCCGAGCGAACCCGCTGACCTTCGTAGTATTCGTAATCGTACTGGGCCCTTAGCCATAACACAAATATGTAATGAATTTTTTTTTTCTTTTCGGAAAACAACATGCCTTTCCGTCTTTCTCAACCAAATAAAAATCTGTAATCATATAATACCTGTAATATAGTGTATAACAGTATATCGGCTTATAGAGCCGTTTACATAACTGACACACTATACACATGGCTCTGTCTACAAAGTCTCTAACATAGAACAAACTTTCATAACATAAACATTCGACTCGGCGGTACTCGAGGGAGAAATGGAGCTCGCCAATCCCGCTGGAACGTCTTCTACTAATGTCTTTGGCTCGTCTGGGTGTACCTGCGCGGCATGAAATGCAGCCCCTGAAGAAAGGAGGTCAGTACGGAATATGTACTGAGTATGTAAAGCATGAAAAACAGGAAACGAGATCATAACCGGAATGAGGAGTATAGAAAATGTGCATAATAGTCAGAATACCGAAGTACATGCATCTGTAATACAAATAGTGCATAAGAGGTACAGAAGACGGATATAATAATCAGAATACTCAAAATACTTAGTTTTCTTTTGAAAAAACATTTCTGTCTCATATGTATATAAAATAGAACATATCATAGTAGTCGACATTAACCGATGTGGGATTCGCCTAAACCAATGTGGGATTCGCCTAAACCAATGTGGGATTTGCTATACCAATGTGGGATTCGCCTAAACCAGTGCGAAATTTGCCTTGCCATTGGGTTTGCCCCACCATTGGGTTTGCCCCACCACCGGCTCCGAAACCAACAGATCATATTTCTGAATTCGTACATATAACACATAACGTGTCCCGGCCCTCCAGTGAGGGACTCGGTAGACAGAATCATCAGATTATCATAACATCACATCAGACAGAATCATCGTATTATCATATCATCATATTAAATAGAATCATCATATTATCACATTATCAGATTAAACAGAATCATCATATTATCATATCATCAGAACAGATTTATTAAATTATCAGATCATCACGTCATCAGATCATCGGATTATCATATCATATACCCTATGCGGTCCGTAATAGGACCCGGCGGACGGAATGTGGTCGCCCCTCCTACCTTGGGCGCCACAACTCATCATACTTCAGAAGTTTTATATCTCCGTATCTCCGTCACACATCATCACATCAGATCATATCATATCAGAAACTCATCATACTTAGTATCATATCATATATCAGACGCTCATCATACTTCGTATCATATCATATATCAGACACTCATCATACTTCGTATCATATCATATATCAGACGCTCATCATACTTCGAATTGTGCGCACGATAATGCTTGACCCCGAAGGACTCGGCGAAGGAAATGCTAAAAAAGTGTGCACGAGCAGAATCGTGGGATCTATATGCCATTCAAAACATTTATACAGACTTAACAGAATAATCAAACAAATTATCATTTACAAGCCCATGGCATTAGTCAAATCAAACCTCTTTCGGATATTACTCAGAAACATATCAAATAAAACTCTATCAATCATAGTTACTGTTATACCCCGTACTTTGTACGTTGGAATATTCTAAGTCGGTTGCGACAAGTCAAGGATAAGGTTGCAATTTTTTTTCGATTTTGTTAAAAG
>NW_026724918.1:0-4546 GCF_029784015.1 Lycium ferocissimum
GAGTATGACAAGAGAATAGATATGAAAGGTAAGTAAGTAGAAGAGAATGTATGTATCGAGCACGAAAAAAGCCAAATGTTCCTACGGAAAGCGGTAAGTACTATGAAGAAATGTTGAGTCTCATCTTATGTTATTTCCTATTTCCCTGCATGTTTCTCCATCTTTCGCCATGCTTTACATACCGAAAATATTTGTGACCCCCCTTTTCCTTTTGGACGGTGTTCATGCCCGGGTAGCGGGGGGAGACGGTGCCGATTCACGGAGCCTGGCGGGTTGCGGGCCCCTCCTTTTTAGGTGCTATTTTGAGACCATTTTGTGTACATGTTTTTACGGGGGGTTCCCGTCCTGTCTAGTATTCCGGAGAGGCTCGTAGATACGTATGTGTGGGTAGTATGGTCCCTAGTCATTATGCAAAAACCCCAGATATTATTATTATTTTGATAGCCCAAGGGGGCCCACGTTATATAAAAATACATATGAAAGTCGTTTTTTTATTATAAACGACAAAAAAATGAAAAAAGACGGGGCTAGAATGGGGGGGTCCCGGGGGTCGCCTTCCTGCGGCCGTAGGTGGGGTCGTGAACTTATTAGGTTTTTCTTAAAATTTATTAAAGCTTTCAACATAATCCCAAAATTAAATTTACATTTTGTTCGGGGGGATATAATCCCTCCCCTTTTAAGGGACTTATTCCCTTTTCATTTGGAGAAAATCCCTTTTTGTGTAATTTTTGAAAAATTATAAATTTTCTTTATTACGGGGATAAAAATTTTGGAATTAAAATTTTATATGATAGGATCATTTCATAATTACCCTATTTATAAGTCGGATGGGTTGAAATCAAAATACCTTTGCATTTTTCCGGTTTCTCTTTCCTTTGGGAGATCATCATTTCAAGGAAATTATTAACTCTTTTGAGCTTTTTCTTCATATGAATCAATGTCCCCTTATCATCAATTAGGGCGGGTATGATGGAGGCATTTTTTCCCTTTTCTATTTAAAAAAAGCAAGATAACCCAAAAAGTGATTTGTTTGGAGAAAAGTTTCTAAAAACCCGGATTTTGCCATTACCCTTTTTTGTTGCCCTTTGAGCAAGAACAATTTCGCGCCTTTTTGTCCCTTCCCCTTCCTCTATTAGGGGGAGGGCTTTTGGGTTTTCCCCCAAAAAAATGAAAAAATTTTTATTTTAAATTTCTCAGTGAAAAATCGGGGATATTATCTTTCCCTTTTTTAAATTTTAAAATCAAATGGTGCTAAAAGAGCTTGCCCCCAAAACTTTGTTTAGAAACATCATGTTTGCAATCTTTATTAAACATAAATTTTCTTTTCAACTTTTTTTAAGAAACTTTTTTTATATAAATCACATTGAAATTTAAGAAAAATTTTTAATAAGCAAGAATTTTTTTTCAGGTGGCATAGTTCAGCTACGTCCATTTCCGAAAAAAAGGACTAAATATTCTTGTTTATCATTTGAAGAAAGTTTTTATTCCTCCATACCAATTCGAATCGGTTTTTAATTTTTTCCGGGTTAGGATTGGCTAAAGTAAGCAAGGAAGATTAAATTTTTTCCGATTTTTTGCCCTTGCGTATACATACCCAAGGTTTTGGAATCTTTTTTAATTATCTATAAAATAGATGTTTTTTTTAAATCTTTTAAAATGGCGAAAATAATTTAAATTTCCCAAAGAAATCTTTGAAGTTGAGTTTTATCAAAATAATATTAGGAAATTTGAAACAAATTCTATACTTCTATTAATGGAACAATTTTTCCTTTTCAATATTTGACCAAGAAATCTAACTTTTTTTTTGAAAAAAACATTTTTTTGGGTTTTGATATTACTAAACCATTTTGAATAATATTTTCGAATATATCAAAATGTTTAAAATGCTTTCAAAGGTTTTTTTAAAATACTAAAAATCATCGATATAAACAATGATAAAATTGCTATAAAATAAAATATCATTCATAATCTTTTGGAATTCGAAGGGGCATTCTTCATAAAAGGGGCATTCCCTTTGAATTGTCCTATTGGGACATTAAAAACGTTTATATTTATCGGCTTTTGGATTTGCCAATAACCCACTTTTAAAACAAATTTAGAAAATATAATCCATTATGAAGTCGATCTAAAAAATCTTTTTTTTAGGGAAAAGGATAAAGAATCCATTTTAAAACCTTATTAAGGGGGTTTTAATTTATAACTAATCTTGGGAAATCCTGTTCGTTTAAAAGTTTATTGACATAAAAATTTTTGTTGGAGATTTCGAAGATCTTATAAGCCTTTTTTTTAAAAGAAAAAGAAATCTGTTTTTTTATAATTCAAAAAAAATTTTTGACTGGGCTTGCTTTTGTAGGAATTTATTTTAAAAGATTCTTCATATGGGAAAGTGACAATATGTCTTTTTTTGTCCAAAAAACATTAGGATGATATAAAATTTTAGAAAATTGATTTTTTTTCAACTCATTTTATCCCGTAATTTAGGATTTTGTAAAATATCTTAATTTAAGAGTATAAATTTCTTGCTTGGAAATTGATTTATGTTACTCATCGTTTTTCTTTAATCTCATTTAAAATCCGAAAAGGGGTTTTATAAACTCAAATTTAATAGGTTTATTATCATAGGGTTTTAAAACCTTTTTCATCCTCCTTGAATAGGAAATAATTTATGGATGAATGGGAAAAATAACTTGGTTTGAAATATCTTTGACCAATAAAAAAATTTTTGGGAAACGTTTGTCTTGACAAATATAAGCTTTGGGTAATTTATAAGTAATACCCTTTTTTTGGGCCCCTAGCAAACCTTTAAAATATGAGTAGTTTTTTTAAAATATCTTGAAGGATTAATCCTTCGATACAACAAATGCCCCTATCAACCAAAACAAAAACTCTTTTTTTTAAAAATAATCAAATTTAAAAAGTAAATTTTATAAAAAAATTTAAAAAAAGTAATGGTTTCTAATTTTATTAAAAAAATTTTAACTGGGGTCACTACTTTCACCTTCTTCCCTAGTAACATTTTCTTAGTGTTATTAACGAAGTCCCCTTCCTAGTATTAGGGCTGGGGTTTCTATGATTTGCTTTCCTTTTCCTTCCAATTGCAGACTCTATGGTCAAGGGCACTTGGTGTCCCCTAAGGATGAAAATTTCTTGCTTAAGGTTATGAACCTCTTTTTAGATTTTGGGGTGGGGGGGGGTGTCTTATAATATTCGGCGTTTTTGGAAGTTTTTTGACTCCCCATAGTATAAGGTCATGTTTATTATGGCCTTCCCTAGGGGAGGCACCAGCATGGGAAAAAGCCCCCGGGCCGGGGGGTAATCCCCTTTACTCCCGCCCCAAATTTTTCCAGAAACCCCCCCGATCGGGCCCTTGTTTGGATCTCATCCCCCCTTTTTTTTTCCCAACTTCTTGTTGTTCAAACCCCCAGAGATGAGATAGTGCAAGTAGGAGAAAGCAGCATGGGGACTTGATACGGGGTATCAACCCTTTTCCCAAAAAGTCAACATGCTTTTCTTATCAGATAAAGCATACTTTGACTAATGGGTGAACTCCAAACATACTCCGGCCCGACTTGCCCTGCTCTGTTTTTAAAACTTGGGCCCATAGCAAATTTTCTTTTACAAGAACCTTTCCTAAGCCCTTAAAATTTCCCCCGGGTCGGGCTAACAGCCACCCCTCGATTCAATCTCAAACCATATTGGGGAACATCTTTTTACGATACGGCAGCCTCTCTTTGGAGTCCCGGGCATCCATTGCCCTCAAAGCCTTGGTCTCTAAAAGGGCGGGGTCATCCACCTCTCGTGACCTGGGCTTTGGTGACCAAGTCAGGAATTGCTTAATGCCCCAACCCCGGGGGCCCACACCTCCATCTTTCTTTGGAGTCCCCAAAGCACAACAGAATAGCCGTTTATGCCAATCCGGACACCCCAAAGAATAGGGAGCGGGGGCCGGGGGTGGGGGCGATTTCCCAAAATTTTTTCCAAACAACATTCGCGCCCCCCAAAATTTCGTTGCTTCCAGGGTTTTGTCGGAATTTTTGGGTCGCGTCAAAGCCATTTCTACAAAGGGACGAAATAACAGAATTAGAATGATCCAAAAGGACTTGAACTCCAAAACAACAAATAAAGAAGAATAGGAAACACCCATAAATGCCCGGGGGTTTCTCGACTGCGGGTGATCGGGGCCCCAAGGAAAACTCCCCTAGACACAACTCCCAGAACGAAAAAAATCCCAGGGCACATTTAAACCTAGGTCTAATCAAGTTGTCACCCCCAAACCCCCCTGACGGGCCGGGGGCCCCGTCCAAACAAAATCAAGAACCTAAACGATAAAAATAACACTTGAATCGCCCGGGTTCAACATTCGCCTCCCGTTTTTTAAAATAAAAGCAAAGGTTCAGAATATAGAATTAAATCGCAAAATCTTTAGTAATCAAAACTTAGTCAAACGTAACAACGGTCGAGTTAATAATAACTCCAACTACCCAAAAAATGTATACTATGGAGCCCATGATAAAGGATTAATATTCATCTTGGGAGGAAAAAAAAA
>NW_026724919.1:0-5092 GCF_029784015.1 Lycium ferocissimum
ATATATACATACATACATACTACATATATATATATATATATATATATATATATATATATATATATATATATATATATATATATATATATATATATATATATATACAAAAATAACAACTCAACCAAGAAAAAGTGCCCCGGATATCTTTTTTACAACAAAAAAATTTGAAAGCCGACAAGGCTATATCCGGGCTTGACTACGTCCTTGTCTACAATTTAAGGGAAATAGAAAGGCTGAGAAAGGAAAAACCCGGGGCTTAAATCCCCTATATATTACTATTATATAAAAGGGGGAAAAGGGAGGACTTTTGTAGTCCTCACAAAAATTTTCCCCAAATTTTTTTAAAAATTTCATTAATTATTTTTTATGCCCTAATTTTATTTATTTAAGTAAAATTTTTTTGTTTTTTTTTTTAAAGTCTATTTTTAAAAAGCAAATCGAGAAAGGGACTTTTGTAGTCCTTACAATAATTTTAAAATTTTTTTTAAAACTTTTTAATTAATTACTTTTAGGTCCAAATTTTATTTATTTATGTCAATTTTTTGTTTTTTTTTTTAAAAGTCTACTTTTAAAAATTTATAAAAACCTCTACCTGTTTTTCACGTTCTTTAATTTTCTGATTGGTGCTCGATATTTTTATTTGAGCCCAATTAACCCAATAATTCCCCTTTTGCATGGCCCTATTGGGGGGGAGCGCTTCCCCCAAAAGTTTTTTTTCCATATCCATGTTAGAACCCCTAATCCCAAATTTAAAGAAAGGCCCCTCCTTTTAAATTAAATTATGTATTTGTTTTAAAAAGTTCATTAACTATGTATGAATTTTTTAGCATAAATAATTTGGAAAATTAGAATACATAAGTTATAATTTCACCCGGGGAATTAAAATATTAAAAGTGGAATGAAAATTTTGCTTTTATACAACTCCCGCTTGTGGGACTACAATGGGTATATAATTTTGTTGTTGTTGTTGTCCCTTGTACTAACACAAATTATTTTTTTTTAGTTAAAATATCCCACATATCTTGAGTTTGGGCCGGGCTTGGCAGGGGCTCACAAAAAGTATACATATACATCTCAAAATGGCATCCCCAAAAAATAGGGGCCCCCCGGATCGAGTGGAGCGCAGGGGGTTTTTCCCGCGTGGGAAGTCTCTTTTTGACCCTTGTGCGGCCTCCGAACTGCGGGCTGGAACGACCCCCGGCATGGGGGGGTTAGTACGGACTTTTGGGGGCATGTAAGGCATAAGAGCAACAAGTATATAAGATCATGAAAGATTCTAAAATATGAAAGCAAATCTCAATATCGGGAATAAATACTGGTGCCCCAAAAACCCTGCAAACTGTAAAAGCGAGAGTGCCTCAAAAGGGACATTATGAAAACATAATTTAAAAATTGTTAGTGTTTTGTGGCATGTACAGCCCTATCCATGTACCATATATTAGTGCCGGGGAACGTAGGGCCCCGATCCTATATAATGCTAGTCGGGAACGTACGACCCGATCCATATATCATCATCATAAATCATTGTGCCCCAAAACGTAGGGGGTTTATTATAATGCCTTTTCCCTTTCCCATACCCCATATACATATAATATACACGTATATAATGCCTTCGGTAAAGGGGTTTAAAAAAATTATGTATAATGAATGCAATGTATAAGTATAATGAGTAACTAAATCTAAAAGGTGCATGGTCGTACTCCCTCAAAATAACATCTTTTGAGCTAACATCATAATTATTAAATCTCGGGCCCCCAAACGAAAAAAATCCAAGGAGTATAGGATGTAAAGACTGGGGTACTCCTAGTGCTTCTATGAATAAGTAATAAAGGGCTCGTTTACACGTTGTTTGGTCATATCATAAGGTCTCCGGAATGAAAGAAAAATAGCCTTAACATACCTTATTGCTTTTAAAACTAGCTATGATACTACCCCGAGCTTGACAAATCTACAACAAGACCAAGTCCCCTTGTTAGACTAGAACATTTCTTTTATATACCAACCTTAATCTAGTTTACAACTTTTTTGGCAAAATGACATCTCCTTTTTGAACCCAATAATCCCAAATTTTAATTCAACAAACCCTCCAAAAAAACAATATCAATTCCTACATTCAAAATATAATCAATTCTCCAAATCCTCTCCCAAAGAACCCCTTTTTCTCCCCTTTTGGGCCCTTATTCACTTACTACTTTCATAACTATGTTTCCTTACTTAAAACCACTAAAAATTTTTGATACTTAACTCAAACACAAAAGGGAGGAATCCCAAAACATACCTTGAAGGGACTAGAAATAAGAATCAACTTTAACCCCCAACTTCCACAACCAAAGGGAAACCCCGGGAAAAACCCTCTCCTTTTTAGCTCGGGTTTTACGGGGCTCGGATCTTGCTAGAATTCCTCCAATATGATGGGAAAAGTATAAAGGGGAAAAAGGGTTGGGGGTTTTTTCCCCAGCAGGAATGAAAAATAAGGAATAAAAAAAGTAGGGCTCTATATATATAGATAAAAAAACCGTCCCTGTGGTCGGGGCGGCAAAAGGGTTGACGGCTTATTGACACGTCGATGACTGTTGAGTAGCTCTGTCATTCTTCCATAAGGAGAATAATATACAGCGGCGTGTCAACAAGGAGAATCAAAGGGAACTGGTTCCCTGCCAGTTGCCTGAGTCGTTTTGACTCGCGATGATTCGGTTCGTTTCGCTTCTAATCCTATCGTATTGCAAAGAATGCATACTTATACTTTGGTACACGTAGGAAGGACTTAATAACTCAAAAAATTTTTACGGATCTCCCTTTCTAAAAGGGTTAAAAACCCAAAAGGGGAAAAACTTTCTTTTAAAAAAAAACGGGGGGTGTAATATATATTAAGGAGATAGTGCGACTTCATGGTGTTCTAGTATTTATTATTTCAGACAGAGGTGCACAGTTTACAACTAACTTTTTGAGATCTTTCCAGAAGTGTTTGGGGACACCGGGGGAATCTCTCAATCCATCCCTAGACGGACGGGCGGAGTGAGCGTCTTTTTTGGACGCTGGGGATATGCTCGGGGTTTTGTGATAGACTTTGGAGTTAGTTGGGGTGATCATTTTTCATTTTTGAGTTTGCTTATAATAATAGCTACCATTCCCCGGGATACGAATGGCCCCAAAACGAATATATGGGCGGGGTAGATCTCCTTCCCGGGTAGTTCGAGGGTTTGAAATTAAAATTGATAGGGCTTGATTTTTGGCCCCAAAGGGCGGTGGAGAAGGGGTTTAAACTCTTCCCCCGGGGGTTACTAGGGGATCTCGGGGGCACCGGGAAATCTTTCCCCAGATAATAGATGATGAAACTTGGAGTTCCGGGTAGGTGACGGGGGGTTTTTAAGGGATCACCTATGAAAGGTGTCATGAGGTTCGGTAAGAAAAAGGGAAGCTCGGCTCCAAACTACATTGGTCCTTACGGGAAAAAGTCGTAGAGTAGGCAAGTAGCCTATAAGTTGGATTTACCTTCAGACTTAGTCTATACATCCGATTTTTCATATATCCATGCTCCATAAGTGCATTGGAGATCCTTCCGGGATTGTGCCAGTAGATGATGTTCGGGTTACAAAGCAGTTGTTATATGAGGAAGTCCCTGTTGCGATCTTAGATCACCAGGTTCGTAGGTTGCGAACCAAAGATGTATCTTCGTAAAAGTACTTTGGAGGAATAAGAATGTAGAAGAGATAACTTGGGACCCGGGATGATATGAAGTCTAGGTATCCTCCATTATTTTTCGGCTAGGAAGCGGTCGGACTACGACACCATCATTTTCAAGTATGTATTATTTGTCAGATACACTTGTTGGTCATGTGGGACCATTATTGTTATTGATTGTTGCAGCCCTTATGGCAGGTTAGTAATGGTGTGATTATAGAGGAGACTGTAACTAAAATTTATGTAGAATTCTAAAGGTACTACCATTCGAGAACGAATGTCTAAGGGGGGAAGAATGTTACACCCCGTACTTTTGTATGTGAAGCATCTTCATGAGTTGGTTGCTACGAAATCGGAGAGTGGAATTTTATTCGAGGATATATGAGATTAGACGTATTCATCTTGAGTATACGAGGGTTTAAGTTCATGCTTAATATGTGATGGAAGGATTAGAGGTTAAATGAATCGGCGAGAATACGTTTCGATGAAGTTTGGCATTGGGCAGCAATTATGCGGACCGTAGAATGTTCTACGGCCTGTAGAATGGACCAACCCTAAGTATAATAGTAATTGTGAGGGGTGATCCGTGACATTGTACGGTCCATTATATGGAACGTATACCATTATACATACCGTATAATGCACCTTATAATAGAGGGGGTGCAAATCTTTTAATTTGTATAAATCGACCCCAATTCATTTTCATCTTATTGACCCCAATTCATTTTCATCTCATTTTTCATTACCAACAGACCCTAAACACTCCCTAGAACTCTTCCGAACCTATCCAAGTAAACCCAAGATAAATAAAAGATCAAAAGTGAGTTTTAAGTGACGGAAGCCTCGGATTGTGTTATATCCCGTATTTTTGTACATTGGGATATTTTAAGTTAATCGCGATAAGTTAAGGACAAGACTATTTTGGGATACGAGGTAGAGACTTTTAACCTCCGATTTTGTTTTAATGCACAAGTTGGTTATAAATTTTATTTGGTATGGAATTATTAATGAAGATTAGGAATTAATTAACCATGATTAGATTATTAAGTGGGATTAAAAGTTTAATTACTTCACTAATTAGTCATTAGTGGCCGTGTGGGCCCCACCCATGGCATGGCTAAATTTGATTGGCTCAAGCCATGAGTGAGACATGTGTCCACCTCTTAGGCACCATATTTAAGTCAAATTGATGACTAAGAACTCATTCATCATCTTCACAACTTGAGAAATTAAGATATAGAAAGGGAGAAGCTCTCGTTCATGGCTGGCCGAGTTTGAGCTTGTGAAAATTAATCAAAAAAATAATTTTCTTCAAGGATTCCAACTAATTGGAAGGTCCCTAGTAACGTGAAGTAGCCTTGGGAGCAATCAAAATATTCATTCTTGAAATTCTAAATTCTACAAATTGAAA
>NW_026724920.1:0-5152 GCF_029784015.1 Lycium ferocissimum
GCGAATAATTTGTAAATGTTAAAAGAGTATGTATTTTCGGATGATTTTGGTTGGGAAAAGCACGTAGTTGATTGAAAAGTTTTCTTAATGCGTACAAGATAGTGATCTCTATTTGAAAAAGTTCCATGTTTTAAAAAAGTTTTAGAAATGACAGGTTTTAGTAACGCGAACGTTTAAGGGTTCGCTCGACTCTGAGGAGAGTCGGGTGCACATCACACCCTAGTAAGATCGGGGTGTGACACTACATAAGATCAATTCATCACCTCAACACAACACAACATACACACACTCGCACTCAGCTAACACACCATACACACGACCCACTTCCAACGACATACCCTATTTCATGATTTTCTATCCATTTTAGCATACTACGACATACATACAACATTTATAACACATAAAACATAATTAAATCTCACCTTTCTTCTTCAACTCCACAAATAGGCTAGGGTTTGCAATTGACACAACGAATGGTTGGATGACCGAACAACACTTCCACGTTACTTAGGGACCTCAAATTAGTGGATTTGTATCAAGGAAATAATTTTGGGATGGCTAGAATTGGAGCTCAATTTTTATGGTCTTGGCCGAGAGCCTCCTTTTGCTCTTCAACTTCTTGTCTTTTTTTTTAAGTGTTGAGAATGGAGAAAGATGACTTAGTGATCATCTTTTAAGCTCCCTAGGTGAATCATACATGTGTCCTTGGCCCACACATGTGTTGGACCAATTAAAATTGTCACAAATTGTGTGGGCCAACTCCCCACACCACACGGCCAAAGCAAGGAAAAATGCATGATTTTCAACTTCGATAATTCCAATTTTGGTCCCAAATTTTCCTAATTGTTCCATTGCCAACAAATTCATACACAACTTATGTCTCGAAATAAAATCGAAGGTCAAAAATCCCAACTTCATTTCCGGAATGGTTTCGCCCTAACTTATTATAGTTAAATCGGATTGTCCCCGATGTACAAAATACGGGATATAACATCCTCTCTTTAGAACATTCGTCCTCGAATGTTAGATTAACACTTACGGGATCTGGTAAGCACTCGGGGAGTTCCTTTTACAACTAACACCACAATTCATTTATCAAACAACATAGTCAAGTAAAGAATTTAGATTACACATGAAGCCTTTGAAACAAGTGAGGATGCTTCTTCTTCATCTCGCTTCTTGACTTCCCGTGTCACTTCTTCTCGGTTATTATTCCGCCACACAACTTTTAAATGAAGCCACATCTTTATTCCGCAACTTTCTTACCTAACGATCCAATATGGCTATAGGTCGCTCCTCATAAGATAGCTCTGACCTCGATATCATCTACGAAATATTCCTCGGGAGGGGTCGCAACACATTTACGAAGCATAGAAACGTGGAATACGGTGTCTTTGCCCAAATCGGTGGCCGGATCCTAACTCTGGCAACCTTGCCTATTTTACGGGTGATACGATAAGGCCCGATATATCTCGAACCGAGCTTTCCTTTCTTGCCGAATCTCATAACACCTTTCATAGGTGACACTTTAAGGGATACCCCAATCACCGGCCTAAACTCCAAATGTCGATGGCCGATTATACGCATATGATTTCTGTCGACCCGAGCTGCCACAACAACCGCTCCGAATAAGTTTCACCTTATCAACCGCCCGCCGGATCGAATCCCGGGCCAATCGACTCGATCTCGCCAACGTCGAACCAGCCAATCGGTGACTGCGTTTCTGCCCATACAAAGCCTCGTATGGTGCCATCTGAATCGGGAGTGGTAGTTGTTATTATAAGCAAATTCAATAAGCGGTAAATGGTCATCCCGGCCTACCCACGAAATCAATAACACGGCCCGCAACATATCTTCCGATGTGTCCGAATAATGCGCTCGGCTTTGTCCGTCGGACCGAGGATGAAATCTTACATGCGAGACTCACCCGGGTCCCCAATCCCTTCCCGAAATGATCTCCGCAAATTAAATGTAAACATCCGGGCACCTACGCTCGGAGATAATAGACATAGGAACTCCGTGAAGTCTCCTGATCTCCTTAATATACGGCTTTGGCATAATCCTCGGCATTTGAATACGTAGTCGGGACCGAGGGAGAAATGGGCGATTTTGTCACCCTATCGACAATAACACAAATGGAATCATACCTGAGTAGGTGCGTAGGTAAACACTTTGTAATAAGTCCATATTAATTATTTCCCTTCCACGTCGGAATCTCCATCTCTCCTAACAATAAGCCAGGAGCCACGATGCTCGATCTTAACCTATTGGCAATTTGGGAACTGAGCGACGAACTCTGCTATATCACTTGCTATATCCCGTACTTTGAACATTGGAACAATCTGGTTCAACTATGATAAGTTAGGGATAAGACCATTCCGGGATACAAAGTCGGGATTTTTGACCTTCGATTTTATTTTAAGACATAACTTGTGCATGAATTTGTTGGTATGGAACAATTAGGAAACTTTGGGACCAAAATTGGAATAATGGAAAGTTGGAAATCATGCAAAAAATTGGCCCTTGGCCGTGTGGACTTGAGTTGGTCCCACACACTTTGTGGACAATTTTAATTGGTCCAACACATATGTGTGGGCCATGGACACATGTATAAGTCTTACTAGTATGTAAAAAATGACTACTAGTTCATTCTTCATCATCCAATACTTAGAAAAAAAAAGATCAAGAAGTTGAAGAGCAATACAAGGCTCTCGGCCAAGAGGAGGGAAAAACCAACTTCAATTCAAGCCATCCCAAAATTATTTCCTTGATGTAAACCCACTAATTTGAGGTCCCTAAGTAACGTGGAAGTGTTATTCGGGTCATCCAACCATTCGTTGTGTCAATTGCAAACCCTAGGCAAATTGTGGAGTTGAAGAAGAAAGGTGAGATTTAATTATGTTTTATGTGTTATAAAGGTTGTATGCATGTTGTAGTATGCTAAAATGGATGAAAATCATGAAATATGGCATGTTGGAGTGAAGGTTGTGTGTGTAGTGTATAGCCGTGTAGGTGTGTGTGTGTTGTGTTGTGTTGAAGTAATGAATTGAAGTTTAGTTAGCATGTTTTGAATGTTGTAGAGTGAAGAAATGGATGAGAATCATCAATATGTATATATGTAGTGTTGGTAGAAAATGGGTCATATTATATGGCAATGAATGGATTAATTCTACTTAATGTTTTAGTTGTCGTCGTTATGAATTCTATGTTGGCGATAAAGAGTTTAATGACTCAAATTGATATCGTAAGTGTTGTGGGCTGAATTGGAGACAATTGTGCTTTTGATGTAATTTGTGTATTTGAAAATGACATTGTTAGAATGTGGATTGTTGGTGCAAATCATGATGTGGAAGTGAGGAATGTGTTATGGATATTGTTCTCGGGTTTGGGGACTGTTTTCGGGCAAATTGGAGCCTTTGTTGGATTGTTGGAAATATTGTATGAATTGTTTAAAATGTCTTTGAATGTTGTTGGTATGGGTTTGGGTTGGTATTGGAATGTATGAGCGATAATGTTGGCTTGAATGTAAGCCGTTGAATTGAAATAATGAATGTGGTTGAATGATGTAAAGAGGGTTATTAATGTTATGTTGCCTTTCGGATTGATTATTGATGTTGCTAGGTTGGTTGTTGTTGTTGTTGTTGTTGATTTGGTAGAGTTAAATTCTCGGGGGTTGGTCTATTTACGAAATCTTGCTTAATTTATTTTGAGAGAATTAAGGGCTAGTTTGGAATTAAATGCCCAAATGTCTATAGCTAATGTTTGGCATATTATGACTTATTTGTAGATATTAGGCAGCCGAGACGTAGGTTGGAATTAGCTTGAGTTGGATTAGCGTTGAAAGCGATCGAGGTATGTAAAGCGCAACCACTTCTTCCTTTTTTGGCATGCCTTAATCGTAAATAGGCTATGATACGAGCCTCGAGGAAATTCTACTCTCGCGATCCGACCATGTCTGTGATTATTATTTGTTTCTTGGTCTTCGTATGCATGATATGATGAAATATTGGCCCTATGTCTTTTGTATGAATAAGTTTCAAAAGTTGCGTAAAAGTTTGGTTTTTAAAAGAGTTTTGTTCCTAAATGATTCCGAAAACTACGAAAGTCGTAACTTTCCACGGACGACGAACCGGATCGCTTTGATATGCTCGAAATGATTCCATGATGTACGACGACTATGTTTCCATAGGCGGGCCGACGGGTCGACACCGTCCGTGTGGTCCCGCGACTTTCCTTTATGTACTTCGGACGACTTTTGAAAGAATATGATATGATTACGATCCCGATTGCAAGTACGATCAGTTCGCCGCTTTTGAGTTTATGATAATGATCTCACGCGTATGATTTTGATACATAACTATGGTTTCCCGAAGTTGGGGTTATATGTTCTAGAAAGCGGTATTCGAACGAAAATTCGATTTGGCTATTGTCTTGGTTTTGAAATAATAGTTCGCTTCGACTATTTTATTGAGTCTGTAATTGTCACACCCCGAGCTCCCTAAGGTGTGATGGGGCACCCGTCCAAGTAACCGGAGCGGCGGAACCCGGCCGGCCCTTACGTACCCTTACTACGTACTTGAAATTTTTTTCAACCTTTAAGTCGGGCGTATACAATAAGATTACTAAAACATACTTTTATTGCTTTTAAATCAAGTAAAACATGTCATTTTGTACAAACTTGTATTATCATACAAATGACTCCCAAAACCACGACTCTTGTCTGTAAGTCTCTATTTGTAATCGGACTCCCGGCACGTGTACTACGACTCGAGCTTCCCGGAGCCAAATGGAGCTTGCCAACCCGACTTATTGGAACATCTTTTACATTAACTTCGATCGAATGCAGGTGTGCACAACGCGGCATGAGCGCGACCCCGAAGAAGAGGGGTCGATGCGAGCAATGTGCGAGTATGCAAGACATGAATAATAATAACACGAACAGAACGTAAGTATGAACAATACCAGGGATTATAGAATGTTTGTGATGAGATAAGAGGATAGCCGGTACCTTATAAGTGCCCTTGGAGCAAAATCTTGTGCTTTCCTAGCTTTCCTTACTCGTATATATACATACGTACATAAAAAAAGAATATATTATATTTTAGAGGCGCGTGGATCCATTTAACCATAATAGCACCCCCGGGGTCCGGGG
>NW_026724921.1:0-4906 GCF_029784015.1 Lycium ferocissimum
AGTTAAAGATAAAGAGATGATTTGAGAGGCCGACAACGAAATAAGAAAGGAAAGAAGGAATATGATTGGTAGATACGATCAGATGCTATGGTGATGAAAGGAACTTCCCCGAGATCCTTATACGGCTTTATAAGATTAGTTGAACATTCGAGGACGAATGTTCTGGGTGGGAAGGATGTTATATCCGCATTTTGTTCATTGGGACAATCCGGATTAACTATGATAAATTGGGGACAAAACCATTCGGGATACAAAGTCGAGACTTTTGACCTTCGATTTTATTTTGAGACACAAGTTGTTCATGAATTTGTTGGTATGGAACAATTAGGAAAATTTGGGACCAAAAGTGGGATATTTGGAAGTTGAAAATCATGCAAAAATTGGCCTTGTGGCCATGTGGCTTGTGGATGGTCCCACACATTTTGTGTTCAATTTTAATTGGTCCAAACATGTGTGGGCCAAGGACACTTGTATTATTCATATTAAGGTGTAAAAGATGACTAATAAGTCATCTTCAATTTATCATCTTCCACACTTAGAAAAAAAAACAAGAAGTTGAAGCACAAAAGAGAGCTCTCGGCCAAGGAGAAAAAGAAAAAAAAACCAACTTCAACAAGCCATCCTAAAAATATTTTGTTGATGCAAATCCACTATTTTGAGGTCCCTAAGTAGCGTGGAAGTGTTGTTCGGGTCATCCAACCATTCGTTGTGCCAATTGCAAACCCTAGCCTATTTGTGAAGTGGAAGAAGAAAGGTAAGAATTAATCATGTTTTATGTGTTATAAAGGTTGTATGTATGTTGTAGTATGTTAAAATGGATGAAAATCATGAAATATAGTATGTTGGAGTTGAGGCCATGTGTGTGAGATTTAGCCGTGTAAGTGTGTGTGTTGTGTTGTGTTGAAACAATGAATTAATGCCTAGTTAGCATGTTGTGATTGTTGTAGTGTGAAGAAATGAATGAGAATTATCCATATGTGTATGTTGGTATGGTGGCCGAATGTAGTCCCCAGTATGTGTGGCAAAGAATGAATTAATATTGCTTATTGTTTTAGTTGTTGTCGTTATGAATTCCATGTTGACGATAAGAGTTTAATGACTCGAATTAATGTTGTAAGTGTTGTGGGCTGAATTGGAAGTTAATGTACTTTTGATGTAATTTTTATATTTAAGAGAATGGCATTGTTAGAGTGTAAATTGTTGGTGCAAATCATGATTTGGAAGTGAGGAATGGGTTATGGTGAGGCTCTCGGATTTGGGACTGTTTTCGGGCAAATTGGAGCCTTTGTTGGATTGTTGGAAATATTGTATGAATTGTTTAAAATGTTCTTGCATGTTGTTGGTATGGGCTTGGGTTGGTATTGGAATGTATGAGCGATAATGTTGGCTTGAATGCAAGCCGTTGAATTGAAATAATGAATGTTGTTGAATGATGTAAAAGAGGGTTATTAATGTTATGTTGCCTTTCGGATTGATTATTGATGTTGCTAGGTTGGTTGTTGTTGTTGTTGTTGTTGATTTGGCTGAATTAAATTCTCGGGGTTGGTCTATGTACAGGGGAAATGCTGCCCAAATTTCTGTAGAATCAAGGGCTAGTTTGGAATTAAATGCCCAAATGTTTATAGCTAATGTTTGGCATATTATGAATTGTTTGTAGACCTTGGGCAGCCCGAGACGTAGGTTGGAGTTAGCTTGAGTTTGGATTAGCGTTGAAAGCGATCGAGGTATGTAAAGCTCAACCCTTCCTTCTTTTGGCATGCCTTTATCGTAAATAGGCTATGACACGAGCCTCGAGGAAATTCTACTCTCGCGATCCGACTATGTCTGTGATTCTTATTTGTTTCTTAGTCTTCGTATGCATGATATGATGAAATATTGGCCCCTATGTCTTTTGTATGACTAAGTTTTGAAAGTTGCCTAAAAGTATGATTTTTAAAAAGAGTTTGCTCCTAAATGATTCCGAAAACTACGAAAGTCCGTAACTTTCACAGACAGAACCGGATCGCTTCGATATGCTCAAAAATGATTCCATGATGTATGATGACTATGATTTCCATAGGCGGGCCCGGCTCGGGTCGACACACGTTCGTGGGTCTCGCGACTCTCCTTTATGTACTTCTGACGACTTTTAAAAGGATATGATATGACTATTATCCCGATTTCAAGTACGATCAGTTACTTATCTTTTGAGTTTATAATAATGATTCGATAACACATGATGACTTTAGATTTCACGGGCGGGCCCGAATTGGGTTGACGCTCGTCCGTGGGTCCCGCGACTTTTCTATGTTTGATTCCAACGACCTATTTTTAAAAGAACTTCATGTGGCTATGATTTCAACCCCCGAGTATGATTACTTAATCGTTTGTCGAGTTTGAAATGAAGATTTCTATGCATATGATTTTGGTACGTAACCTACGGGTTACGAAGTCTGATATGATATGTGATAATAGAATGATATGATGATTTTATACACCGAGTCTCTCTGCTATGTATAGGAACGGGACACGCTATACACCGAGTCCTCACAGAGGGGCGGGACACGTGTCGTACACCGAGTCCCTCGCAGAGGGGCCGGGACACGCCTATATGTATGTATATATGGGATGATGATATGATCTTACTTACCGAGTCTCTCGCTAGAGAGGCAGGGACACGCTATATGTATACGCATGCAAAATGATTGTCGATTGGTATATGATATGAACATGTATGAATTATGTTACGAAGGTAAGTTTTGTGGTTTCGGTTACTTTTGTATCCGTAGCTCCTACTCCTTATTTAAAGTGCGATTCGCCTTTATTGTATTTCATGCTTTACATGCTCGCACATATTCCCCACCCCCCTTTCTTGGGGGCTGCGTTTCATGCCGCGGTCTGATTTTGGTGATCCACCGGTTTAGGATTTCCATCGGCGGTCTTGGAGTGCTCCTTGTTCCGGAGCTCCACCTTTTGGTACATATTCGTTCGTGGCATATGTATTTGTTTGTTCGGGGGTACGGCGGGGGCCCCGTCCCGTCATATGATTCTCGTTGGTCCGTTTAGAGGTACGTAGAGTATATGTGGGTTAGGCCTATCCTGTGCGCAGTGTGTTTATATGTTGTATGTTACGGGCGATCCTATTCGCGCGTGGCCGACCTTGTCGGCTTGCTTTTGTATATGTCTTGGGGCCGACGCGCCACTTGATAGCCCGCTCCGATATATATATGTTTGCATTTGAGAGCGCGACATTTGCATGCGTATAAAGTGTCGTGCATTTGTGATTCGAATTTGATGAATGTGTTTGGGTGCCCAACCTCGGCACTAGTCACGGCTTTTCGCCCGGGTTGGGCCGTGACATATACCACGCTTTGCGGGTACGGGCGGGGGCACTACTGGTGGGCGGTACGAGATGGTACCCGATCGCGAGAGGCCTGGACGCAGGCTAATGCTAATGCTAATGTTATTGATTATCACACCGTACCTATATGGTCGGGCATCTTATACATTTATGCATATATGGTATGATGATAAATACGAAAGTTAGCCAGCTTGTATTATTTCTTTTATGGTTGATCGCCTCGCATTGCTCCTTATTTGATGCCTCCTCATTTCATTGATGTTTCATTATTGTTTGTGCCTTACATACTCAGTACAATATTCGTACTGACGTCCTTTTTCTTTGGACGTTGTGTTCATGCCCACAGGTAGACAGGGAGGTGATCCAGATTCATAGGAGCCGTTAGCTGATTAAGAGTACTCCACTTTTTCGAGGAAAGCTATTGATTATTCTTTTGGTACATATATGTATATATTTTGGGCACGACGTGGTCTTTGTCCCCATCCATATGTCTAGTACTCTAGTAGAGGCTCGTAGATACGCAGCCGTGGGTAGTATGGTCTCCGCGGCTCTTCATGTATATGCATGTATATATGATATTTTGATACGTCGAAGGGCTTATGTTTATAAAAAGTAAATATGTTTCAAATGTTAATAGTTTTCTATGATTATGAGAATACATTATGAATGAGAGAGATGGAGTATCGTAATGAGTGTGGTGTTCGGTGGTTAGCCCCGGATATCCGTCATGGCCCGTAGCTCCGGGTCGGTGGAGTGTCACACCCTAATTTCCGATAGGGTATGATGGGCACCGAGCCCGCACCTGTGGCCGAGCGAACCCGCCGACTCAACGTAACACTCATGACCCCCGGGCCCACAAAACATAACATACACACGATATGAAAATTTTTGTAAAACAAACATGCCTTTCGTTTTTTTTTCCAAACCAAATAAAATACGCAATCGCATGAAAAGCGTAATGTAGGAGGCATAACGTAACTTCGCTTTATATAGCGTCGCTAAACACAGTCGCATAATGATACAAACACACCGGCTTACATAGCCGCTTACAAACAGACCCGACATATCATACACTCGACACCGTACGCAAAGTCTCTATCATAACTTCGAACACCATACAAAAGACTCGAATACACGGCGACCGGGCGGGAATGGGAGCTCGCCAATCCACCGAAGCGTCGCCCATTGCGGCACCTACTGCATCCCGTGGGTACCGCGTGGCATGAAACGCGACCCCGAAGAAAGCGGGGTCGATACGAAATATGTGCGAGCATGTAAAGCATAGCATACATCAAACGAGGTCTTAACCGAAGTGGGAAATACAAAAAGTGAAGTTGCTTAACAACCCAAGCACTTACATCCGACACAAATTAAACATACTCATACCGAACACATCATAATAAATATACGAAATAACATTAACCGATGTGGGATTTGTCTAGTCCAATGTGGAATTTTACCTCATCGGATTTGCCCCACCATCGGTGAACAAACTCATCATAGCATCTACATTATCACATCAAATCGGCCCTAGGACCCGGAGAACGTGGGCGCCCCCTATCCCCC
>NW_026724922.1:0-4806 GCF_029784015.1 Lycium ferocissimum
GAAATTCTTTGACATATCTAGTTCTAAAAGCCATTTTCGGAATGTCTTCTTCTTTGACCCTCACTTGGTTATATCCTGATCATAGATCTATCTTTGAAAATCACTTAGCGCCTTGCAATTGATCAAACAAATCATCGATTCTGGGAAGCGGATATTTATTCTTTATTGTCACCTTGTTCAACGCCTATAGTCAATAATTCGCAAGGAACCATCTTTCTTTCTTACAAACAAGACGGTCCCCTCGCGCATGAGCGGGTCTAATAAATCCCTTCTCGAGCAAATCCTTCAGTTGGTCTTTAAGCTCTTTCAATTCTGCAGGAGTCATTCCGTACGGAAGAATAGATATAGGTTGGGTGTCCGGAAACACATCAATAGTAAAATCAATCTCCCATTCTGGTGGAAGACCTGGATGTTCGTGTGCAAAATACATCTGAAAACTCATTTACTATCGAGACGGATTGAAGAGTCGGTGGTTTCGCTTCAGTGTCCTGAACTCAAACTAGATGATAAATATAGCCCTTAGCAATCATCTTTCTTGCCTTGAGATAGGAAATAAACCTACTCGTCGGAGACGCTATATTACCTTTCCATTCAAGCACTGGTTTCCCTGGAAATTGGAACCGAACTATTTTTGTCCTGCAATCCACATTAGCATAACAAGGGGTTAACCAATTCATGCCCATAATAACATCGAAATCCAAAATTTCCAACTTAATCCAATCAGCTTTAGTCTGATGATCACATACCACAATCACACAATTTCTATACACTCGTCTAGCTATTATCGGGTCACCAACAGGAGTAGACACCTTAAAAGGTTTGATTGGCTCGGGTTTCACCCCAATCGCCCAAATATAAGGGTGATATCGACAGTAGAATCTGGATCAATCAATGCATAAACATCATAAGAGGATATGGTCAACATACCTGTAACGACGTCAGGAGAGGACTCAAGATCCTATCGTCCAGCTAAGGCATAAATACGATTTGAGGCTACCTAACTGGATGTTACCCTTTGCCGCCACGACCTCCGTGTCGGGCGGCCTTTCGGGAGCACGGTTGAAGAAGAACCTACTACTCGTCGTTGAGCTACTGGGCCACTCATGAGGGACAATCCGCGTCTGGGCCAACGACCACGGCATAACAAGTATCTGAGCCTCGGTGACATAGACTCGAATGTAATCTACCGCAGTAGCTGCGTTACGGTAATGGTAGTCTCTTCGGACTGGGATCACCTCCAAACTGGGAACCCACAACTATCGAACTCTGATCCAGTCAAAAATAAATACGGAGGCCAAATCTCCTGCCCGCGAATCGAGGAGGTGCACTGCTTCGGCCGGCCAAATATCGGATATTGCCCTTTGTCCCTCTTCTCCTACTAGACGATGATCGGCCCTCTTACATGCCCTCGCCCATATCACGCTCACTCCTTTCGTCTCTTTGCTCTTCAAAATTTTAGGCATGGGCAGAATACGGAAATGCCCGCCACGAGGTGAAGGCTCAAAAATTTTTGGGATCGGATGTGTCCTAAACCACTCACAAATCGATGCACCCGGTCTCCCATATCGGCTACCATGGCCGGGGCATACCTAGCCAAAGAGTTAAATCGGAGACTATACTCCCGAGCACTCATATTCCCTTGATTTAGATTCAAGAACCTGTCAGCTCGGGCCCTTTGAACCTCGGATGGCAAATAGTGGCAAATGAAAGCATCTACAAACTCCTGCCAAACGGGGGGAGGTGCATTTTCCCTTCTCAAAGATATCCAATTATTATACCATAGAACAGCTACATCCCGCAATCTATAGGATGCGAACTCCACTGACTCAGTATCGGAAGCATGTATTATCCTTACCGTCCTCAGTATCTTATCTATAAAGCCGTACGGGTCTTTATCCGGCTTCGACCCAAAATAATTTGAAGGATTCAAACTCATAAAATCATGGGCTCTGGCACTAGTCGCTCGTCCCCGGACCCTTTTTTCCCCGAGCTGGCGGCAACTAGGCGGGTCATAGCGAATAGCCTCGGTTTACGCTCCCGAAGCAACCGATGGAGGAGAGGCATTGGGGGCGGGCGGGCCCCCATGCTCCCCCAAGCGGGATGGAGCCTCTTTGGGACTCGCCCTCTTCTATATTCCTTTGGGGGCTCTTGTTCAATCCGCCTTCGGCAGTCGCCCCTCGGGCAGTTGTTGCTTTCTCTTCCCCGGTATCGCTGAAATCATAACGAAAATTGAGAGGAAAAGAAACTTAAATTATAGCTCTTGTCATATAGAGTCCACGTTCACCTTGAGCTTGCGTTAGTCTATTCACAGCACAACGATATGAAATGTCCGAGGTGTAACATTCTCCCCCCCCCCCTAAGAACATTCGTCCTCGAATATTAAGTTCTCGGGGAGTCTACAAAAATTTCACCAGAGTTTTCCCTGTAATATGGCACTACCATCCTGTCGCAACAACCCAAAATAACATCGCCTCATAGGGCTACAACAACAATGGCAAGACAACATGGCTACACACGACCAAGAGCGTCAAAGTAAGCATTGCATACCTTATGACGATGGCGTCTCATTGTGAACCTCTGTTGGTGTTGGAAATAAATGCGGATATCTAGACTTCATATCTTCTTCTGCTTCCCAAGTCATTTCCTCTCTGTTGTTGTTTCTCTACAAAACTTTAACTGAGGCTACATCTTTGTTTCTGAGTTTCCGCACCTACCTATCAGTATGGCAATGGGTACTTCTTCATAAGCTAATTTCTCAGTAATTTGAACGTCATCTACCGGCATGATTCTGGAAGGATCTCCAATACATTTACGGAGTATCGACACATGAAAAACGGGATAGACTGATTCAAATTTCGGGGGTAGATCCAGCTTATAAGCTACTTGGCCCACCTTACGTATGATCTTGTAAGGTCCAATATACCAGGGACTAAGCTTCCCCTTCTTGCCGAATCTCATCACGCCTTTCATCGGCGACACATTAGGGAATACCCAATCATTAACCTGGAATTCCAAGTTTCGTCGACGATTGTCCGCATAAGATTTCTAGCGACTGGGGCCCAAAAATCTTCGATAATTTGATCTTTTCCCCCAAACCGAACGCGGACCTATTTTTGTGTTTTCCTTCAAACCACCTAATTGAGATTACACTTCTCCCGTATACCCATAGGGCCCTCTAAATCGGAATGATAACTTATTGTAGCAAATTGATAAGGGGCAAATAACCTCCCTCTCAAAACACCCTAAATCCCTTTCCCAAGGTCGAATATTTTGCCCGCCCCAAACCCCCAAAAAGGGGACTGTCCCCGAGGGCCCCCAAACACTTCTAAATCCGGCCCAAAACGGATGCATACGAAACGATTCCCCCGGGTCTGGGATTATATCAACGGGAAAATTTAAACAGCCATATATATATATATATCAAGCGACAAGGCTATAAAAAAGGCGAACCCCAAAACATATACAAAGCAACCCGGACGAGGCCCCAGGGCGAAGGGATCCCCCGAACTCAACATACAAACCCCCGGGCGAAGGGCACCCTCTGTCCCCCCTTTAAAAGGGAAAACGGTCATATGAGGGGACGGGCCGCCGTACCCCGAACGAAAAATACAAATGCAACGAACGAATATATACCAAAAGTGGTCGGGAATAAGGGAGCACTCCAAACAACGGAGAGGTGTCCTAACTAGGGGTCCCAAACTCGTAGCCTCGGGCGGTTGCCCCAAAAGAAAAGGGGTTCCCGGGAAATATGTCGAGTAGCAAAGGAAAAATATAGTATACAAATCGAAATCATATCGCGGAATCGGAAAGAAAAAGCTTTAAAATATCAAAATGTTTCTGGAAAATAAATATGCAAAAGGCCCAAAAAATATGTCGCCCCCCGTCGATGGCGCCTAACAAACCCCGGAAGGTTTCAAATCTCTGTACCCCCGTCACTATCATACCCCAAATAACGCCCCGGGAAACCCCAAAATTTTTAAAACCCGGGCCCTCGGAATTTCCCCAAACCCATAAAAAAGTAACATGGGAGTATAAAAAGTGCCCCGGGAAACCGAACCCGGGACTCGGCGAAAAATAAAACGAATGCCGAACGGGTTAGTAACCATATGCATAAAAAATTATCAAAGACTAAATGATAAGTAAGAGATCATACTTAGAAATCAAAATAACAAAACAAATTTTCCCAAAAATGTCGGGGTTACAAAAAAGGAAAATCCGGGGCCCCCGGGCGGGTGTCGACTCGAGTCGGGCCCGCCAGAAAACATACTATCATAAACCCTAAAAACCCTACGGATATCGAGGCAAACCGAAACCCCCGGAAAGATACAAGCGTTCGTAGTTACAACTTTTTTTAAAAGGGCCCAAAATTTTTTCAAAGTTGAAAATCAAATATTTCAAAGAATAAAAGCCCAAAATTTCATCATTCAAAATACGAATTCCCAAAAAAAAAAGAGTCATAAAAATGCTCGGATTGCTGAACGAATTTCGAAGTCGGTCATCCTTTTTGTAAGGAGCCAAAAAAAAAAGGGTTGGGGTTTTCATACCTCAAACGCTCTCCCAAACTACTCCAAAATTTAAGCTAATTCCAACCACCCCCGGGCCTTTTCCAAGGGCTACAAAACGTCATTACCCAAACATTACTAGGGGCGTTTAGGCATTTAATTAATTTAAATTCTTACGGTTTCGGCATTTCCCTAAATGGCCCCGGAACTTTGCTCCCTTCGAGTCCCTTGTCAAAAGGGGTAACAAACTTCCCCCCGAATCCCCTAATAACCGGGCCCAAACCCCGAGGGCCCCGGCGGGGCC
>NW_026724923.1:0-5101 GCF_029784015.1 Lycium ferocissimum
ATTGAATCACTCCCTTCTACACACATACTGACGGCTACATACATGCCACACACGGCCACTATGCCAACATCCATATTTCCATGAATTTCATCCATTTCCACATACCTGACATTCACAAGCATCCATAATACATAAAGAAGATTGAATTCTTACCTTTTCTTCTCATTTCTCTCACTTGGCTAAGTTGTCAACTTGCAACCAAGAGAGAGAGAGTCTTGCTTCAATAACTATACCATGTTGAAGTGCATCCTTGAATAAGTTGGAGATACCACGAAGATAATAATTTTGGAACAAAATCTCGAGGGGCAAAAATTAAAGAGCTTGGCGAATAGCTAATAGCATTCTTGCTCTCTTATTCTTCTTTTTTTTCAATTTTTCTTATGTTAGAAGATGAATGAGCATATATATATATATATATCTTCACAAGCATGTGAGGGGCACATGCCCTACTCTGCACTTTTCTAGATTTTTCTTTTTCTTTTTCTTGAATTTTTTCCCAAATAAAAGATGACTTATTTTGTCATCCTTTCCCCTTATTTTTCTTCACGTGGCCAATATGGCCCTTTTGGAACCTTCATGAACTCCTTTGGTAAAATTCCCGTTTGCCCTCGACTTTCCTCGATATTACCATTTTACCCCTAGCACTTACATTATTTCCATAAACCATTTTGCGAATTTCTCTTTTTTACCCTTAGCCTCTCACAATATTTTCATACTAATAATACTCATAAATAATATTCACGACGGCACTGTACATTAAAATAATTCTTGAAAATGACCTTGTCCTTATCTTGCCACGACTTTCTCGAATTATCCGAATGTATGAAGTACGGGATATAACAAATCCAACGATAAAGCACCTACGAGATCGATCCATCTCACCTTTACACCTACGGGCGTGAACGCGGCATCCACAAAAAGGACATCGGTACGAATAATGTGCGAGTATGTAAGGCATGAGTAACCGCATAATGAAAGTATGAAGATAACATAATATAGAAGAGATCAACTTGTGCGTACGAATGCTTTTTTAAGGCGGATGTCATTCGTTGGCTTTTAAAAAAAAGACTTTTTCATACATACATATATAAAGTATCACACGACCATGAAGGCTAGGTTACATATATGGTATCCATACTCGGCCACTAGGGGTCGATTATATATAGTATCATGCCGGCCATGTGGGGTGCGGTTGCTGTGCTCATGCCGGCATGTAGGCGCGGTATTACAAAAGTTAAATATATAAATACATATATACATGCATGAGAGCCCAATTCGCCACTTCTACTACATCGGAGTGACGTACGGTGGGTAACCTCAGATTTATATTATCGGAAATAATCATCATGGGTATATCCTACACGAAGGAACAATTATCTTAAGGTGAGATCAACAACAATGAATAAAATCAAAAAAATCATGAGATAAGCTCAATAATCTCTATAATGCCATCAAAACCATAAGCTTTGGAATCTCTTGAATGGGATCATCATCATCATCATTATCATCCTCGAAAACATCTATATTTGGGATCATAAGAACTTTGAGAATCATGAACTTCTAGCTTTTTGGAAATAAGGACGTTATGGAAAACATGTATGGGATCATAGGAAACGAATCATGACTTTAGAAAGAAAGGGATTAGCATTAACATACCTTTTGGTTCTCCTTAGCCACTTAACGCTTATCCTCCCAACCTCGTAAAACTACATTCAAGAGAATTCATATTATTGTTAGGCTTATCGTCATATGCTTATCTTAAGCCTTCAAATTAAACCCCTTTAGAATGTTTGCCAAATTAGGAGCATCTCTTATCTTCTACTCCCTCAAATCTTCAAAACAACTCCCAAAGCACAATAAAACATCAAAAATTCCGCAATCAAAAGATTCAAAACTATACTCAATTGCCCAAAACTTCGCATAATCAATCCAAAACATCGACAATTCCATAATCTAACATCATTACATTCAACTATAATAATTATAACTCAATTCAATGCATATTTGAACTTTTCCTCAATTTTCTTCTTCTCAAATCTTAACATAATTACCAAACAAACTCATAAACATGAAACTAATATGAAATCTTACCTCAAAATTCAAGAACACTTCAATTCTATGGTTATTTATCCCTTAAAGAAATACTCACCCAAACATCTTCAAGAAGAGGAGACAAGTGTAGACCCCACTTGGAACCCTTAACCACTTTAATCATCACTTTGATCGTTGGTTTAGGCTTGGAAATATGTTGGAATATTGTTGGAGAGGTTTCTAGGGCCTTCTAGGACTTCTGGCTATGTTAAGAGTGAAATACAAATGACCAAAATTGTCATATAGACTTGTAGGAATACATGTGCATGCCATGGAAGTTGGAGGAATATTCTAGAGAATTTGGGATATGTTTAGGGGTGATTGGATGAATATTATGAGAGGTTCTAGAGAGGTGTGGAGATGACAAATGGTGAAAAAATGAATAAAAATGATGAGTTAGAGGGGTATTAATAGGTGTGTGGGTTGGGTTAGGCTCCATGGGGCTGAATTAGTGGGCCTTAAGTGAGTTTCTAGAATTCGTGTAGATTCGCGGGTTTACGGCAGCCCTCTTAAAATGCCCATAACTCCCTACTCCGATGTCATTATTGATGAATGGTTTGTTGTGTTGGAAACTACGTTGAATAAATTTATTTTAGGCTCTTGAAATGCCTCAAAACTCTGACCCGATATACCTCACGATTGATCGACCCAGAATTTTTGGCTTATTTTCTTGATTTGCTTGACCCAAAATTTAGACACTCGCTCAAATTTTTCCCAAATATTTGACAAACTTAAAAATATTAGGGGTGTAACATTCTCCAAAACATTCGGGATATTTTCGGTAGAGGGATTTGTATACCTTGGTTGTAGTACTACCAACCTGAAGGTTATAATGTGTCAATCTAGATCTCCTTTAGTAATGAAGTCAAATGCGAATACTTGGATCTTATATCTTTCTCACCTTCTCAAGTCATCTCTTCTACCTTGACATTCTTCCATTGTACTATTACCAAGGCTACGTCTCTGGTTTTTAATACACAATCCTAGAACTTTAGCGATCTGAGAGGGTAGTAGGGACTTCCTTATACAATAATTGTTCTGTACTCCAAATATTATCAATTGGTACAACTATGGGGGAATTTTTCAATACACTTGCGAAGCATAGACATGTAAAAGACTGAATATAAATACTTCGATTTTTGGGGGTAAATCTAGCAGGCCCTTCGACTATCATCTTGCGAAGTCTAAGATATCAAGGGTCATACTTACCTTCCGTATTACATTTCGTAAATTTCTCTTGAATGAGATTCAAAATTTCAAACAATCTGACATTCTCTCATTATTATAGAGCTTCATGTGAGCCATATTGTCACACTGACTTGATAAGGCATGATGGGCACCGGAGCCCTTACTTGGGGCCGGCGAACCACATTTGAGTCTCTTCGATACTCTCAATCTTCACGGACTCTTAAATCATGTAATGAATGTATATTGTAAGCTTTTCAAAAATGAACATGCTTTTAGATCATACCGATTCAAGTAAAATCACAGCGTCTTATAGTACGTAACATAATGCATAATGATTCATCGAACTACACGGCCAAACACAAAACGACATGTTATATACGTGACTGCGTACGCAAAGTCTCTAACATAAATCAAGATGCCATAACATAGATATTCGACTCGACGGCCACTGGGAAGGAAATGGAGCTAGCCCAATCCGGTTGTAACATCTTCTCTATGCTGTATACACACGTGGCATGAAACGCATCCCAGAAGAAAGGGGGTCGGTACGGAATATGTCTGCGAGCATGTAAAGCATGGAATACGGTAAAAACGGATCATCTTGAAATAAGGAGTGTAGAAAACTAGTACAATAACCGAGAAAATCATAATGCTTGCCTTTGAAACATAAATCATGCATGTCGATATCATATCCAATTCATTATGGGACTTAGAAACATAAGTGAATAATCATCTTGTACATATGCATATATAGGTGTCCGGCCCTCTAGTGAGGGACTCGGTAAAAAAAAAGATCATCATATCGTCATGTCATCGTATCATCGTATCATCATATATATATATATACACGTGCCGGCCTACAGTGAGGGACTCGGTGAATAACGTATCCCGGCCTACAGCGAGGGACTCGGTGGAGGGAGATCTGTCTCCCGTCATGTGTACATCATACTCGGCCCCTCACATAGTGCGCGCCATCATCACGTCATTATATATATATACCGTACCCGCCCCTCTAGTGAGGGACTCGGTGAACAATGCGGTGAGCGGCACGAGTACATACCCGGCCGGGACTCGGTGAAAGAAGTAATAACGACTTGCGAGCGAGTGAGTGAGAAACCGTATGCATATAAATCATCTTTTAAGACTGCATAGATACGTAGACAAATCGACGCTCGAGTATCCGAGATAATAGTCACACTTGGGACTGCGGAAATATCATTACGAAATATGTCACATAACGTCTCGGAGATCATAAACATGTATCAAGCCAATCAGAGGCCCGCCTATGAAAGTTACGGGCGTTATTCGTCTTATAAATTCTCTACGAACATATCGCCTTGTCAGAGACCATATATGAAAGTTAGGGACATTATACGTTACGAACACTTTAGGAATAAAAACTCTTTATGCAACATTCATTATCCGGACATACAAAAGACTCGAGGGCACATAGCTCGACTACATTAGGAATGCTAACATCGAAGTGAATAAGAATCGTAGACATGCTCGGATCTTATGAATAGAGTTACCCCAAGGCTCGTGTCGTATCACACTTACATCTAAGACATGCCAAAAGAAAGAAAGGATTGGCTTTACAAACTTTATTCCACCTCTTATTAGCTACGCTTATTCGTCCAAGCTCGCAAGTCTACATTTAAGAGGATTTACAATCATTAGACTCATTATTACACGCTTGTCTTAGTCATTGAAAATAAATTCATTTATAATTAACGAAATTTCGGCGGCATATCCCTTAATTTTATATGCCTAGCGAAATTCCAATTCAATAACCAACAACTCAACAACAAACCAATTAGTAATA
>NW_026724924.1:0-4665 GCF_029784015.1 Lycium ferocissimum
TTGGACACCACGACCCAAGTTTAAGAATTCAGGACCTCCCCCCATGATCCCTTGTTAAATGATTTAATTAACGTGCTAATTATAAATTTTTCCCTAAATCTAGTTAATTTTAATTATCCTAATATTTTTTCCCAAAACCCTTTCTTACCCAACCCTTTTTTTCACCCCCTAAAAAACCCCTCCATTAAAAAACCCCCACTTTAAGACGTCGAATTTTTCGCCAAATCTCAATCTATGTATCAAAATTGGGGTTTCATAATTTTTTAGTTCATCCTCCCTTTTCCGCCAAAATTGAAGTGTTAGTGATTTATTCGAAGTTGGATTTTATCGATGGTTGAAATCGAAATTTTGTTGAAGTTTGGAAAATCTACTAAACTCACCTATTTCTGTCCCCTTGATAAAGTTGCCCCGTTCTTTTTTTTTTTGGTAATGCATTAGAACTGGGGTTTTCTTTGCGTTTTTAAATTTTTTTTTTAATTAATAGTGTAAATATTTGGGTAAGTGCTTGAATATTTTAAAAAAAATAATTTTTGTGCCGTGTTATTGTTGTTTTGGGTGCAACATATAAAAGAATATTTATTGTTTTCGTTTAAAATATCTTTTGAACTAATTATTTGAGAATTTACCACGGTGGTATTTTAAAGAAGGAAAAACTCCTTTTGGTGGAAAGATTATGTTCTCTTATTTTGGGGGGTTTGGTAAAAACGTAGATCAAAAATGCAAGTTTAGGAGATCTTCCCTAACTTTGCCATTGATAGAAATTAAATCGACGGATCAAGGGGAATTTTCGTGTTTCGGAAAGGGGTATTTTGGAGGCATTTGGTGTCACATGTTTAAAGCCTATAGGAGCCCTCATTATTAAAATTTGTAAGCCATGTGGAAGGGAAAGGGTTCTTTTGAAAAAGGGTAAGATTTGGGGGGTGGAGGGAACAACTAAAAAATAGTATGCATATTTGCGATGCGACTTAGAGCCTTTTTTGATAAATCAACAACCCCCGGGGTAAGTAATCCCCAACCTCCCAAACCCTTTTCCCCTTCCAACTACTCCTCCAACCTACCCCATCAACCCTTTCTATTTAATTCAGTCTTCCACCATTTCCCAAAAACTACACCTTTTTTGCCTACAGTTTTAATCTTAACTTTGGGGGTTTTGGCATGTTTTTGAATCGATAGGGAGATTTAAATCGGACCGATGGGTTTAGAGAGGGGAAAAACAAAGTTTAGTGATGTAAAATAAGGGGGTTTTTGGGGGGGAAAGGGGGAAATGAAAGGAAAAAAGGGGAAAGACATCCCGTTCGAAATTAAGGGGAAAAGGACAAAAAAGGCCGGGTGGGTGATAATGAAGCTAAGGGGGTAATATAACTTTTAAGGTAAGTTTTGGTAAGAGCCTTATTACCCTTTAGAAGAAGGCCCGTTTTTTAAAATAATCAAATGACATCTTATAAGGGGTGGGTTTAACAAAAAGAAAAAAAGGGGAAAAAAGGTAACAAATGAGTGGTGTTTGATAAAATATGAAGAAAATATGGGGAAACGGGGCCCATTTTAGAGGAATGAATTTAAGAATTTTGTTCAATGCAATTGATGAACACGCCGTATTGAAAAAATTTAATGAATCTATAAGGGGAAGGGTTAGGTGTACGATGGTTGTTTGGGTTTTATTATAACAACTTTGGGTGAAGAACATTTCCAAATTTTAAAATGCCCCACAATGGAAGGGCTTTAAAAACCCAAAATTTTATTTTTCCCCTATAATGAGAGGATAAAGGGAAAAACCAAAAATTAGAATGGAGTTTTGGGGCTTTTGAAGGGTTTGGGATTATATGGGGAAGAATTTTATGTAAAAAGGGGGTGCCTTTTAGGTTTTGGGAAATTTTTGATCATGGGGATGAGTTGTTAAGATCAAACCCCGGGGAAAATGTGTAGTCAAGCTTGGGAGGGCTTTGAAGGTGGCAGAAAAATGTTCAAAACCCCACTATGTTTTGATCAAATAAGGGTTATTTTTGGGTTTGTAAAAGGTTTGGAGGTTTTTTTTTTAAGGGAATTTCTAAAGGTCGGCTACGTTCTTTGTTGTTACGTTTTTTTGAACGGGTCCCATATAGTTTGCAACTTCACGGTTCTTATTTTTTTTAAAAAAGGGTTTGAGTCGCCCTTATTTTTTTTTGGAAAATCGGGGAAAACCTATTGGTTTTTTGGGCTACTCCATTTTAGTCCAGAAACCATGAGATTTAGATAAGGGTTTTATTTATCCCAGGGGGAAAGGGATTAAGCATCCTGAGCCTTCAAAGGGGCCTTTGACTTAGTTTAAGAACACTGAGGGGGTTATCTATCTTTTATCATTATTATTACTTTTTTTTAAAAGTTATGGCTTAAAGAAAACACCCGGTGATAATATCGGTATAAGTGTATAAAAAAGTTTTTTATCAAATATTATAAAGAATGTATAATAAAAAAAAATATATAGAAGAGTATAAAAAAAATGTACCGTAAGTAAAAAGTATATCTTGTACAAAAATGTTTTTATATGTTAGTGTGAATGTATAACTATATTAAGAATATATATAAAAAAAATGTAAGACTATGTAAAAACAAAAATATCAAGGATATAAAGAAGTGCATCTATTAAGTGGTAATTTAAAAATAATGTATGTATATTAAACATATAAAAAATGTATTTAAATTTAAAAGGTGTATATCAAACAAAAATATAGGAATTGTATAGCTAGGTATATGGGTGAATAAAGAATGAAAAAAGGAATTAGTATGCATTGGTGAAAAGAGCTTATATAATAAAGGAATTCAGAAAAAAGTGAAGTCGATTTGACTTATTTCTACCGTTTCGTAAAAGAGTGTTTGTTTAATGAATATCCCCCAAAAAGAATGGGAAACAAACGAATTGAAAAAAAGTATTTAATAACTAAATAAAAAATTTGTATAAAAATGAGTGAAAAGATATAATGTCTTTAAAGAATAAAAGTTTTAAAGGACGCCTAATAAATACCTAGCGTCAATAATGTGGATTTAACTTGAATAAAAGGGATATTAGTTTTCGAAAAGAAAGTAAAATGTATGTTTTAAAAAATGTATTAAAAAATTTTATAAAAAATAAAGGATGAACTATTATCTTTGCCTAAACGCCAAAAATGTGAAATTTAAATTTAAAAAAGTATCATACCAAGTCAATTTAATCTTTTATGAAAGTATTGACGACCAATTCTTGCCAAAAACGAACGACAAGCTTTAAATTAACATGCAAGATGACAAGTAAATAAATATTCAAGGACATTCAAAAAAAAATATTTCTACTATAGTACGAGTTTATGTTATGTACGAGAGTTATGACAAGTTTAAAGAACGCGGAAAGTAAATACAAACGGGGATTCGGTTTCCTTAAATTCGTTTTGAGATGTATTTCCCCCCCTATAAGCACTTGGTAAAAAAGTCGGGATAGCCCGTACTTCGTCGTTCGGATCCGCGAGACAAGGCGAAAGTTAAGGGCAAGACTTTTTAAAATTTTTTGGGGGGGTTGTTAAAAATTAATTTGGGGAAGGTAGTGTGGAAAAAATTGGGAAAAGGTAAGGGCAAGAAGAAATTCGAAAAAAGGGCCCTGGAAATGATGCGGAAGGTTAGGGACAAAATGGTAAATTTTAAAAGTCGAGGGGTAAAATGAATTTAAAGGTTAAAAAAAACCCTTAGGGGCCAAATTTTATATAAGAAATTGGCCCTTTTTTTTAAATTTCAAAAAAGGGAAGAAAGCTCTAGAAAAAAAAAAAAAAAAAAAGGGGCAAAGTGCAAATAAGAGGGACTAAAGTATGTAGAAGAAGAAGGGGGATCCACCCAAAAAGAAAATTCAAAAAAAAGAAAAATCAAGAAAAAAAAAGAAAAATCTGAAGAGAAAGAAAGGGGATAGACCATAATTGAAGGGCTAAGATGCAATATGGAAAAGTGAGGGGAAAATATATATATAAGAGGAGTTCATCCTTTTAATTCAAAAAACTAGAAAGAAAAAAAAAAAAAAAAAGGAAAAGAAGGAGTAGTTGGGAGGTTAAAAAAAAAAAAAAAAAAAAACCCGGAATTAATCAAGAAAAAAAAATTTTCTCCTAGCATTTCAATCAAAGGGAAAGGCCCCCAAATGGGGGAAATTGTTGAAACAAGGAAATCATCGTTTGTACAATTTCTAATCTTAACCGAGAAAATTTGAAAGGAACAAGGTAAGAACTAGCCTTCCTTTTGTATTATAGATGATTTTTGAATATTGTAGCATTAAAGTGAATGGAAATCTGAAAATAAATTGGGGGGAGTGGCCGTGAGGTTTGCATGGTTGGGTGATGATTCAATTTTATGTGAATTTTTTAAATTTTTGTTGTCATATATTTTATGATGGGAAAAAAAGGAAAGCATGAAATGTAGAAATTAGGAGTGGCGTGTTCAGGGTGGCCGTGTAGGGTTGGTGTGGGAAAGGGTGGGGGATTTTAGTAGCATGTTGTTATTTTGGTTGTTGTAATGTAAGAAAAGGATGAAAATTCATGGAAAATACATATATGGAGAATTGGTCATGGTATGGGGTGGGAAAGGGGATGATGAATGGAAAGTTTGGTTGTGGTTAGTTTCAAATAAAAGTTTATGTTAATTAATGAATGTTTTTTCATGTATGGAAGACAATGATGT
>NW_026724925.1:0-5157 GCF_029784015.1 Lycium ferocissimum
AAACCCCAACCCAAAAAAACGAGAAACCCCTCCTATTTAAAAATTTTTTTTAGGGCCTCCTATACATTGGGGCCCCTTTTTTTAGGATAAGAAAACCTAATACGGGATAAGGTTATCGTACAAGCCCGACACCCGTACGACCGTCGTAAGCAGGCCAGATTCCCACACGTGGCGAGCGAATAACCGATTATCCGACCAACGCCACGATCGAATGGTCACGAAGAAACCGGCTAACGGCCACGACCACTTTCGCTCTATCCGAACCGGGCGAGCGGCCACAACCAACTCGCCCATATAAGGATCGGACACCGGACCAACCACGATAAGGAGTTATCTCCGGATACAACCAATTCAAGCAAAGCTTCTTCGGATCAGACACTACCGTTCGCTCTTTTCCTTTTATTGATCCCGAGTTTCACGGACAAACTTTACCCGGTTTTTACCGTATACACGGTTAAATTAAATAGTTATTGTACTTTAAAAAGAATAAAAAATTTAAACAGCTTTGAAAATTCACTATTTTAGCTAAACAACTTTATTAAGTTAAAATAAATGAGTTCCTACTAAATTTTTAATGGATTTGACGCGAAAGAGAAGAAATATACCGTTAAAATAGTCATTGAATTTAAAGAAGAATAAAAAAACACATAATTGTAACTACATTATTTTGACAAAAAAAAAAATCGCTAAAACAATATAAAGTTGGGGATAAATTATGCATCACATATTATGGACAGACAAAAAGAAATACAAGTTTGGAAAAATAAATTATTGTATTATGATTATGTGGTAAAAATGAATTCTTCTATACGAAAATATTCTTAATCTACACAATCTGTCAAATTCAATTTAGAGTAAGCAGTTAGTTACCATTTTATCTTAGAAATTTATACTTGATCGTGTGGACAAATAGGAGTCACGTGAATTCAATAACTTTTGTTTGAATTACAAAATTCATAAAATAATGTACCCCCTCCGTTTCAATTTATATGAACCCATTTGACTGGGCACGACATTTAAGAAAGAGAGAAGACTTTTGAAACTTGTGATTCAAAATAAGTCTTGAAAATTTGTGTAGCCGTAAATCGTTCATAAAGTGAATTTGTTTCCAAATTGTGAAAGAGTGCCATTCATTTTGACAACCCGACTAAAAGGAACAGGTGCTCAAACAAATTAAATCGGTGAGGGAGTATAAGTTTGTTCATGTTCGGCCCGGGCAAAAGTAGTTATATATATGAAGGGCAAAAATGAATATTTTTTTCCATATATTAAGAACTACTTTGATTACATGATATATATAAAGAACTAAAATAATTATTTTTTCTATACATTAAAAATTATTTCAATTACGTGGCATATATATGAAACACTAAAATAGTCCAATCCTCATATATTAAGTACCACTTTGGTCGTTTTCACAAAACGAAAGCCCCACACGATGACTGAATTTGTTATGACTTCTCCAATTTTAACCTTCCTTAATTTCCAACTCCCAATAAAATATTAGTATTAGGCGAAAATGCATGATTTTCATTGGTTCTAGGAATAGTTGGACGGCGGCATCGGGCATCATAGTGTAACAATTCAAAGCGGCAAAAAGTATAACAATTGGCGGCATCAAAGTATAACAATTGATCTGAAGAGTACAACACTCTTAAAGCAGATTAAGGTGTCTTAATATAATTTCTTAATCCTCAATCTTAAGCGCTATAAAACCAACTTGTATCAAACTCCAGAACTGTTTGTTACGTTGTTCCATTTGGCTAGTTTATTTGCTCTATCGTTTGCTAATTATCTATGTAGTTCATGAATCTCATGGTTTCGAGTATATTTTGATGTGTAGGTTTGAGCGTGCAAGACCTTTGAAGATGGCAGAGTTGATGTGTTTTTTTTCCCTTTGATTAGATACTGGAGAATTAGAACAACTTGTGTTCCTTTACCATTTTCTTTGTCCTGTTGAATATCTAAAGTTTTGTATCTTAGATATTGTGTTGCTTTCTCAATTATCCGCTTTTGACTTTAATTTGAACCCTAATGCATATAATTTGCACAAGTCTTTCTATTTTTTGAGGAATTTCAAATTGTGACAGAAATATTGACAGAGAGTGATCAACAATTCTTGCTACCAAAAACATAAATATATCATTCCCTGCAAATTTGAGAAATAATTGGACAATTGCTATTATTTGTTGGGATTGATTTTTATTCATTCATGCATGTGTAAAAATTATTTATACAACTAGGATAATCATAAGATAATTACAAGCAAATAATCAATGATAAGTATCAAGTGATAATTAATGTAATAGAGATGGCATGTTATTTATTATAACAAATTAACTACATTGATAATGAGAAAATTATACAATATATGTAACTTAAGTCCTTATATCTTCAACGAGTGTTTGATATTTGTACATTTGTATATATCACATGCGCTTTCGCAACTTAATCAAACGTTCCACATCATATACACACCAGCCAACTATGTTTTGGTCATTAATTTTTGGTAATTATTTACTGACTTATGTTTTCTTCCATTTCATTTTAAGAAAGATCTTACGACATTAATTTGTCATGAGGGCGTTGACTCCTCAAACGCATGTTTTTTTTTTTTTTTACTTAAAATTCTATATTCCTGAGTTAAAGTTGAAATAATAGACAATATGACAAGATTAGATAAGAACCATTAAGTTTTGCAAGTAATATTTCATTATTCGAAAATGGAAGTTGGGTCAAAACGCCTTGTCATTTCTTTCTTTTCTGAAACAAAGATGAAGATCAATATTTATCAAACCCAAGCGTTTTAATTGATTACGTATAGAAAACTCAAATATTACATAAATACAGTACTGGTACAACAATAACATAAACAAAATATCTTCACATATTTTGTTGATGTAGCCCGGGAGCGAAGGGAAAGTGCTGGTTACGGATTCGACTGAATCCAATAGCTTGTTGTGGTTCAAATATTTGCATATTTATTAATTTAAAACCTAGTAATTTAAAGAGAGATAAGAAATCAAGATCTATAAGCTTCAAATTTTGATTCCGCCTGTAGCTTCAGAACTGTTTCCTCGTCCCTCTGCACAAAAGATTTGGACCAAAAAGGAAATTCAGTTAGATTTGTCTATAAGCAATTAGTCATAAGCAGTCTTTATACAATAATTATTGTAAGAGAAGACAAAACAATTTTGCAAGAGTAAAGAGCTTGCCCTAAAACTTTGCTGTAAGGAAAATAGAGAAAACTTCAATTATTTTTCTCTTAAACAAATCGTCGAAGAATTGCCAATATGGCTTTCAAGTGAAAGATAACAAATGTTACTAGATCTTCTGAAGTTATTTAGTCAGACTATAAATTAAAAATTGCATGTAAATTGACATACGAAAAAAGATAAATCCACCATTATGGGGATAAAAAACATAAAACTTTCCTAATTTTGTTGTGGGAAACAAAGAATATAATAATCTCTCGGCTGCACCAATACTGCTAGCTATTTATTCGGTAAGCACTTCTGTTAAAATAGCTAAGAAAAAAATGCTTTTGGATAGAAATATTTTGTGTTTGCCCAATTCTTTTGAAATATATTTTCGTCTTGAAAGAACCTATCTTTTGTTACTCCTACTATTTTTTATTTGAAAAAAGCAAAAAATTGTAAAACCTTTCCCAACAATAGAAAAACTGGGTATACATGACTCAAATCAATTTCCCTTAACCAATCACGTCAAATCTTCCAAAAAGAACTTTTCCTAATAAAAAAAAAAAAAAAGGTTTTGACCACCTAGACGTTTAGTCAAACAACTTATAAATATCTGCCAATTCTCATTTGTTTCGTCTGGTAGTCACTTGCTACTAATGCAGCAGTGAGGGCCCCAAAATTTTATTTTATAGGAGTATATTACAAAATTATGAATAAAAGAGACTAGATTTTATATATTGTTTTTTTCTTGAAATGTGATAAGTTAATGAAATAAATAATTGAAATTTTATATTCTTTTGGTTCCCATTTATGTAACATTCTTTTTTTTTAGTCAGTCCAAAAAAAAAAATGACATTTTTCATATTTGAGAAAAATTTAATTTTAAGCTTTTTGTTTTAATCTATGAGATGATTTATAGTTACAAAATTTCTATAATTTATTTTAAACCACAATTTTCAAGAATCGTTTTTTTTTTAAAATCCGTGCTCAGCCAAACATCATCACATGATGTATCATATATATGTTGGGTTTTCGATACACATAAATCTTGGCCCCCAAAACGACAAAACTAGAATGAAGTACTATATATGATGATTTTCTAATCGCGTACCTGTAAAGAAAGAGAAACCGTATAAATTTTGTCGACCTTAGAATTCAAGCGCCCTGCATCAAGTGAGCGGAAACGTCGTGACGAATTTGGATGTTGAAAGATTGGTTTCACTACTAAAAAATCCCGATTTACCTACGGAATTTCGAGGGGACGTCCACTCCGCAACTGTGATTTACCGAGGGACGCCATCGCATTTCAGGCTTGTGGGTAATTTGACCCTTGGTAAATAATACCGAGGGACACTCTGCAAATACCGATGGAGACCCTCACACATCCCTGTGATTTCCTTCCCTCACATTCATGCAAAATTAAATATACCGAGGGACGACCCTCGGTACTTATGAAATATATATAATATTGATATATTATTTACCGAGGGACATACATCAGATATATTAATGTTCATTAAATTAAAATTTTAAATACACCGAGGGACAACCCTCGATAAATAAAATATTTAACAATTATATTTTTCATTTTACCGAGGAATGTCCATCGAGAAGCTAAATGAAAAGTACTTTGATATTTGAAAATAATGAGGACGTCCCGGCAACCCTCGAAAATCGATATTTGCAATTACACTTGTTACCGAGGGACTCTATCGGTAGTCCCTCATTATTTCTAGTATTATTTTTGCAAGGCAATTATTTTTTCTACGCACTCGCTATATTCTTATTCAATAGAAACTGAAACACAACCAATAATAGCCATCAAAACAATAATAAAAATACTCCGAAATAATCCATACATTAAAATTAAGCCAACAAACATCGTACGTAATCTAACCAACTTCGACGTTATGCAAAAATATATCACAAGCATCCCACTAAACTTCAAACAAGCCAA
>NW_026724926.1:0-5119 GCF_029784015.1 Lycium ferocissimum
GCTACGTTTTATAATGATACATTTATAACTAACTTCCGCTGATTTTATTATTTGATGGTGATCATGAGTTAGTTAGCTATTTATAACGTACTGATATAATTGTTGAAAGATTATCGAAAGAGATTAGATGTTTATTGGTTTTATAAAGTGCTTCTAGTGTTGTTCATAGCATCGTATGCCTGTTACGTCTAGGGTGCGTTTTGGGGCGTGACAAATGTCACGTCCCGACTACGGGCCATGACGGGTATCCGGGGCTAACCACCGAACACCACTCATTCTGTTACTTATCTGCTCTCATCCATAATACATATCCATAATCATAGAAAACTATTAGCATTTGAAACATATTTACCTTCATAAACATAGGCCCTTCGGCTATCAAAATAATATATGTACATACATATACCTGAGGACTATGGGACCATAATACCCACACTGCGTATCTACGAGCCTCTACTAGAGTACTAGACATATGGACAGGATATGACCCCGTCGTGCCCAAATCATGAGTATATACATATATGTACCAAAAGAATAATTAATGGCACCTCCGGAAAATGGAGTGCTCACAAATCAGCTACTAGCTCCTATGGATCGGCACCGTCTCCTCACTCGTGGGCATGAACATAGCGTCCAAAGAAACGGACGCGGCACGAATATTGTACCGAGTATGTAAGGCGGGAATAAAGTAAACATAATAAGGAAGTCATAAGTCATGAGATGAGGATACGACCTGTGTACTCTTTTAAGTATAGATACATTTTATATACATACATCATACATAAGCATATCATGTGCATTATCATAGCGTAAGCCTTATCATATCACATATACATCATCATACCATACATGCATCATCATGTCAATCATACATCATCATGTCGTTAACCCGCATCCGGGTAACCATCATATGCAGCCCACTAGTGGTGATCATGTCGGCACTTGTCATGCGGAATCATAAAGTGTACCTTTGCTATAGCGGTGACATGTCCGGCTAATTAGGCACGGTGGAACCTCAAGCAGCCCGCCTTAGCGGTGACATGTCCGGCTAATTAGGCACGGTGGAATCACATCATTATACATATCATACATTTATCATCATACATATCATAGACTCATCACTATCATTCATTTCATAGACATATCATGGCTCTATCATCATTTAATATCATTGTACATATAGCATCCAAAACATACCTTAGAACTTGAAAGCAACTATAGCTGTGTCGGGGTGACGTAAGGTCGTGACCCCCGATTACATTATGGAGTAACCATAGTCGTCATATCTCACCTTGGAGGGACTGCATTTTAAGGTAAGTATTCGTGAAGAAGACATCAAGGGATGGTAGTCAACATCATTAGTTCCATAGGTACATCATATCGTAATCTCTAGAATCTTTAGGCTTAAACTTATCATTATCACTATCGTATTCATAGCGTATTTCTTATCTTATCTGACTATTCATGAACATAGGCTCTCTTCGTCTCGGAACATAGGAGATTCAGCGAAGGAGCTTATGAGGAAAATCATGCATAGGATTCATGCCTTAGGAAGAAAGGTTGAGCCTTACATACCTTTGTCGTTTAGCTACTCTATTGCTTGCTCGTTCTCCTTTAATGCTCACGTCTTTACCTTCAAGAGAGATCGTATCGTCGTTAGCTAGGCAATTACAAGAACGTGCTTCTTAAGGCTAAAGAAAATTGGGCAGCGTTTCCTTTGTTTATACTACCTTCCGCCATATTCCATATCAACTCCCAACATTCATAACAACAATCACAATATTACTATCAACAATCGTCGTTCATTCACATTATTCACATTTCACAATTTCATTCCAATTCTCCATAATCATGACCAAAGTCCATTATCGTGTTCTTTCATATCCCATGCTTATTCCATGTTCTAAATTTCATTTATAACATATTCATAATCTCAACATACCCATTTTCATGATTCAATCCAACTACTACTCAACATTGACACTATTCACCCATTTATGACCCATTTTCTATACTCTTCTATAATCCATGTGTTTCAACTTACTAGTACTTCAAATAACATATAAAGGTCATGAAACTCACCTTAGATGATGGAGAAACAAGCCTTAAAGGGTAATACACCTTTTCCACCAAAACCCTATTCTCACCTTTCTTGAGATTTCTTGAGTTGGATGACTATAATGAGGTTTCATAAGCTCGATTCACTTCAAATCTTGTTATTGATCTTTGATTCTCTTGATTTTCTTATGGATGAAATATAGAGAAGGTTCTAGAGGTCTTGAGAGATGAAGGAAGTTGATGGAAATGAAATAAATGAAGTGGGATTACATTTAAAGACTTGAAACAATTTCAGTCGTCGGGACTTCCACGGACTGCTTCACGGTCCGTGGATCATGGTGCTGGCCATGAAACTAGTCGTGGTTCATGACCATCCTGTGCCCATCTTCTTGTCGGCTGTTCCACGGACACATCCACTCGTCCGTGGAACATTGTATGGTCCGTGAAACCTTGGCCGTGGAACTCACAGTTCCATCGAAGTTGTTCCCGTCGTTTCGTTTGATCTCCAATCCTTATGGAACCTTCTTAACACTTTTTTATAACTTAGTTAGTACTTAAGGGATGTTATAACTCTTCTCCAAAACATCCTTAAGGTATCATTAACTCAATACTCATAATTTTGCCCGACACACTAACTTATAACTCGCTTTCCTTAACAGCTTTCTTTCCTTAACTCGAATGTCTTTGGAAATCTTAATTAGAATTATCAAATATTATTTCTTACTTATCCAAACCTCGTATACGTCATGCCTCTCGTTAGTCTATTCGTTGTACGCTAAGGGGAAATTTCCGAGGTGTAACAACAAATATGTGAACCATCTTTTTTCAAATAATGTACCTCTAAATTTTATAAACTTGAAATAATTTTATCCATCTTTCGTAATTTCTAAATGACCGAGTAAATAAAAAAAAGGTTTAAACACAAATATTAAGAAAGAAATATGGCTTTTTTTTTTTGTCTGTGTGAAAGAGTTGTCACTCTTCCTTATGCAAGCACTGAGTGATGTCCTAGGGCAATGAGCTGTTATGGACTTTGAGTATTCATACTCAGTCCTACATTGGTTTTTTCTAGCTGCTGGGTTTTCTCTATGTTTTCTTAGGATCATGGGACCCTCCATAGATAAGTGTTGAGGTTAAGTTGAGACTTGATTCATAATCTTTGCTTGTGCATTATTTTAGACTATGACATAAGGCCTTTTTTTTAAAAACCCCACTGCACCATGTCAGATGTTGAAAGTGTGGTTAAAACTGGTGTGTGTTAAATCCACCTAGTTGCTGAACATGAGAAAGCCCTAGGTTAAGATGAAGATCTGTTAGTCTGGTGTGTGATCTAAATGTTTTGCGGTAAAAAATATTTCATGTGCATGTGTTATCTCAGCTTTGATGAACAATATTCAGTGTATACTTGTGTGTATGCCCTTTTCCTGCTTCTATGTGTAGTTTCACTTGGTTAATCAGTCTCTTTGCATGTGTTTTCTGTGCATACACACCTCAGTTGTGTATGAATTGATCCTATTCATATCCTTAAAAAGTTGACCCATGGTTTTAGTTGCAACTCGGTGCTATAGGGGATCATAGCATGATATATGTACTGTGAATTTCAACTTCAAGTAAAAGCTTCTATGTGTTTATGTTAGACATCTTTATCCTCTTGCTATTTATTGTCCTCTAGTGTGTTAAATATAAAATGTCATATAACTTGAATATACATCCAAGTGTACAGAGGTGCATATGCTTTGTATACTTTGAGTATACAGGGTGTATCGCTATATATCCTAGTATATTCAATATATATTGGACTGATTAGTATATTCTGATAAACTTAATTACTCAAACTCTTCTTCTTCTCTTCTCTTAGGCTAATATATCATGATATGTCATTGGGTATACAGAGGTATACACCCCTGTATATGTTCAAGTATACAAGGGTGTATATCACATATGTCTGTAGCATATCACATTGTATTTGGGTTGTGTTAATATGTTAATTGGGCCACTGTCTCCCTCTTTTCAATGGGAAATTTGTAGGATTTCCCTTCGCTGGGGGTGGTCTTTAATTTTTCCCCTCAAATCAGTGTTCTATAATTTTTGCCCTTTGCTAAAAGCCCCTTGGTTCCGGGTTCGAACTCCTGCTCAGTCAAAAATTAGAAAAAAAAAATCGCAAGGCATAAGTTGGGTTAAACTTTGCCTTAAGGCAAAAAAAAAAAATATTTTGTTGGGATTTTAGAACCTCTCATTTTTTAAGGCCTAATTTTGGACAAAAGTTAAGCCTTAAGGCAGAGGTTTGCCTTAAGGCCTAATTTTGGGTAAAATTTTGCCTTTAGGCATATGGTGTCACGACCCGACCAGGGGCCGCAACGGGTACCCGAGGCTGACCATCGAGCACCACTCATTCTATGTCTTATCCTGCCTTGGTTCACATTCCTTATCATAAAAAAAAATAGAAAACGTTTTTCATTTAAAATATTCTTACTTATATAACATAGGCCCTTTCGCTATCAAAATAATAATATACATATGCTTGCATATACATGAAGACCATGGGACCATACCGCCCACACATACGCATCTACGAGCCTCTACTAGAACACGGAACATATGGACGGGACATGACCCCCGTCATGCCCAAAATATATATATACACAAAATAACATCTCAAAAATAGCACCTCCGAATAAAGGAGGGCTTACCGCAACTTTGCCGATAGTCCCTATGAATCTCGTATCGTCTCTCCGTCTACGCGGGTACGAACACGGCGTCCAAAGAAAAGGACGTCAAGACGAATATTACCGAGTATGTAAGGCATGAATGAAATAAATATAATGGAGAAGTCATAATGGTACGGGCGGGACATAACCTTCGACCGGATACACGTTGTACATATATTACACATAGCATATCACAGCAAGCTATCATGGCATATACCTCGTATTATCCTACATAACTCGTCGTATCATACATACATTTATCCACATCATGCACACATCGTCATATCATTCATGCATTTCCATACCATACCAAAATCATCATCGTTACACACCCGGGGACCCATCGACGTCCC
>NW_026724927.1:0-4463 GCF_029784015.1 Lycium ferocissimum
GATTAAATATCCCTTTTTTCCCCTTTTTTCACTCCACCAATTTCCCCAAAAACGAAAAAACGACGACTTATTTCGAAAAATTATACCACGTTGAAGAGGACCCGAATTAGTAAAAAAAAAAGAAAATAATTTTGGGGAAAAAATTTTGGGGGGAAAAAAATTTAGGACCATGGGAATATGGTTTTTTTTCCCATCTTTCTTTCTTTCTTTTCTTGAAAATTTTGAAACTCTAAATGTCACATGGCCCCCTTTCTTCATTATCAAATAGGGTTTTATAGGGCCATAGCCCTTTTTTTTCCCTCCTGGCCGGCCCCCTTTGGGGTTTTGGGCCTTTTCTCCTTTTTTTTCCAAGCCCAATTTTTGGTGGCTATTTTTTTGTAATTCATGAAACCATTTTCCCAATTTCCCAAATTTTTGCCCTTAGCCTTTCGACTTTTTTAAATCAATACTTCCCTGCCCCTTTCATGCTAAATGAAATCACATATGGCCTTATTTTTCTAGCAAAAATTTTCCCAAAAATTTCCCATTTTTAACCCCACATTTTTATTAACATTTCCATCCCATAAAATCATGAACACTTATGCTTACAACAAAGAAAACTTTGCCCCTAATTTGTCGCAACAATTTAAAAAATTTCCGAGAAAAATGCAAGATGTAACAAGGGGGGAAAAAACCGGAAAAATGACTTGGGAAGCGAGGGAAGATGAAATCTATGTCCCCCCGTTTATTCCAATCCCAAGAGGGTTCAAAGTGGAACGTCGACGATAAAAGGGTATGTATGCTTTAATTTTATACTTTTGGCGGGGGGCCAGGAGTGTTAAATGGTTAGTAGCTATGGGGAAAGATATTTGGGGTTGCCGGTTTTGTAGTGCCCAAAATTAGGGGAAACTCCAAATTTCTCTAAAATAGAGGTCGAACATTCGAGGCGAATGTTTCCAAAAGGGGGGAAGAATATTATTTCAAAATTTTCCCCGATTAGAATGAGTAGAACCAGAAGGGTTTGGGTAGGGTTTGATGGGCGGGGGTTTTTAACTTGGAAATCATAAGTGGGGTTTTTGTCCCGGGGATATATATACGGCCCGAAAGTATTTACGGACCGATATTTCCCTCCCCGGAAAATCTCAACTTTTTAAAAGTATGAAATGATTAAAAACGACGGGAGGACGGCCGGGGTTCACGGAAAAATGGGGTCGAAAAGGCCATGCCCCTCCCAAGCTTCTATTTTTTTTAATGTTAAACACGATGGAGGAGGGTAAACGAAACGGCCCGTAAACCGTGGTTTACGACCACTTTTAGAAAAGAATTCTTAGACCCCAATTTTGAGTTATTAAAAGAGGACTTCATCTTTTAATTCTTCTCCATTCATACAACACAAGAACACTCAGAACTCTCCAAAATATTTCTTCCATAAGAATCAAAGAGAATAAAGGGGAAAATCAAGGTTAAACCACCAAATTCACGAAATCAAGTGGAGAATACAACAAGGATTATCTAAGTGAAGAAATTCCAAAAAGGGGAACTAGGGTTTTTGGGCTAAGCGGTTTTCAATTAAGGATTGCTCAACCACTATCCAAGGTAAGTTTTATGATCACTGTTTTTAAAAGGAAAGCTTAGACATTTAAATATAGAAAAATAGAAAGGGTTTTTTTAGGAATAGGGGACAAAGGTTGGTTTGATTGAATTAGAATGTTAAGTGTTGTGAATAAAAATACGTTATAAATGATGTTTTACAAAAACGAGCATTAAACGATGAAAGCGCAAGAGGGGCTAGAAGTAGAAATAAAGGGAAATTGGGAAAAAATGGGGGATTTTTATAAACGTACGTAAAGATGACTTTTGATTGCGATATTGAATTTCTTAGCTAATGAAAGTATGAACTCTCTTAAGGTATAAACGAGCACACTAGAGGAGAACCGAGGGTAGAGGCAAAAAACAAAGGTATGGAGGATTCCCTTTCTTCTAAGGAGAATTTATGCACGATTTTTCCTTTTTTAGAATTTCCTACGTCCCAGATAAAAGTCAAGTTCATGAAGAGGAAAAAGGACAAAAAATATGTTTGAATGCGATAACGACTTAACCAAGATATGATGTTCTTTAAAAATCAATAATGATGATCACGATCCATTGGCCCCCTTTTTTAATACCTTAAAAAATAAATCCTCCAAAATAGATAGATGCTTATGCTTATTCCCTCGTGATCGGGGGGTTTTCGACCTTTGTCACCCCGAAAACATAAGCTCTGTTAATTTTGTAGTATATGTAACTGGGGGCTAAACCAAATATTGTGATAAGCCGCGATATGTCCATTTAAGAAGTTTAAGTTAAGCTAGGAAAAGGTAGTGTCATAATTTATTCCCCCCCCAATTGGCCGGGCATGTCCCGCCCCCTGGCAGATTCCCCCCACCCAGGGGGGAATGTCCCAAAGGGGGTAAGGGAGGGTTCCCGGGCCGGGCGTGGATTCTGATTAGCGACGATCTCGATTTATGATAATGTAGTGATGTATTTATATATAATTATGTAAAGAAACGGTTTCCCATGCAATATACGTTATACCCCCTCTCATGATTTATGATCTTACGATTATGTTTATTTCATTTTCCCCCTTACTACTCCCAATTTGTCGACGTCCTTTTTGAGGGGTTCTCCCCGGTGGCGGGGGATGGTCCGACCCCGGGGGCTTGTAGGCTTGGAGCACTCCTCATCCGGAGGGGCATTTATTATTCTTTTGGGGGATATTTGTCTATATTATATTTTGGGCATAACGGGGGCCCGTCCCGTCTAGTGTCTAGATTCCGGGGCTCGTAGATACTCGGTGGGTCTTATGGTCTTTGGGCTTTCTTTTTTGTATATGTATGTATGTATATTTATATTATTTTAAGAGACAATGATTATAAAAGTAAAAAAGTTTCAAACGAGATATACTTTAATGTTGGGGGAAAAAGAGAGGGGGACTAGGGGGGGGGGTGTTTGGGATTCCCCGGGGTGCTTGCCCCAGGGCGGGTCGGATAGGTCTAAATAGTACGCCCCTTTCCCCGTTCGTAGGGGAAATGTTGTGAAGTCTCCGGCTCCCAAACCTTCCCGGAAGGACCTCCGAAAAAATTTTGGGGGTAGTGCCCTCTATTTGTAATAATGGGTACTAGAAACTATGAAGGCCCATCTCTTTATATACAATTTCACTTCGGGACGTGGGTTTTGGCAAGAAAGGGACTTCGTAATCTTCCAAAACCACCCCTATAGAATAACGATCGGGGAAAGAGGGGTTAATGAAATCCATATTAATCACTTTCATTTGTTGGGAAACTCATAGCTTCAATAACCTCTGGGTTTTGATGCCTTTTCACCTATTGACAAGGGACATTGGGCTACAAACTCGTATGTCTTTCTTCATTCCATCCCACCAAAAATAGATTTAAGATCAGGTACATCTTTATTGCCCGGGGAGGACGAATAAATGAAAAAGGGACTTCAAAAACCCCTTTAATAACCGAACATCGGGGCCCTTTGGCTTTGGTACCAGCTTCTGGGGCCTCAAATGGTGATTTTTTCCCAAAGCATCCCTTGAGAACTAACAGGGGCCCTAGGTGTTTTTCCCTCCTCCTAAAATACAGTGGGGTTCGGGACAAGAACCCCTATCCCCCGGTCTTCAACTCCTAGGTTGGCTCCCGTAACTCGCGGACAAACTTTTTTCTTCCGGTTGAACATCCCAAAACTCCCATGGATTTGAGGCTAAATTGGTACTAAAGTTTCCTTTTGGGTGAATAAGATACTCTATCATAGTCTTTTAATAGCTCCAACCAGCCCTTTTCCCCAAAATTTAATTCTTTCTTTTAAAATATATTGAGACTCTTAGATCCCTATAAATATCCCAAGAAAGGGCAAATAGTTCCGCATTTTTGGAGATAACCGCCCCAATCCCCGTCAGGTTTTGGGGAGCTCGTGTTTTCGCAATGCCGGGTTGGGGGATAACTTTTCCATGTTGATCAACCCAACCCAGCCCAAAACTTGCGCCTAAATAACATAGCCCTCGTCCTTCCCCAAAGTGTTAGGGGGCCGAAGTCAATCTATCCTTCCCCCGCCGTTTGTACGCGTCTATCCAGAAATTTGGGGGTTTCGATGGGCCCCGTCTGGTGCCGAAAGGAAAAAATCCTTCTCAAATCTTTTATAGTTAAGGCCAACCCCCAAAAAAAATGGACCCGTAGGTTTTTTTTGGCCCGATTCTTCCAACTTTTGGGTATCTACTTAAATCCCAAATAACATGCCCCAAAAAATGACAAATGTCACGCCCCAACCCCCTAGGCCCTCAGTTCCCCGCCGGGCACTCGACCCCTTTTCCCAATCATAATCCGCTCAAACAAACTTATTGTGAACTTATATATAAAACAAACACGGTGACGCATATAAAAATACATACATACATAATATATAATTTTATATATATATATATATATATATATATATATATA
>NW_026724928.1:0-4802 GCF_029784015.1 Lycium ferocissimum
ATCAATTAAAACCAATGTTTTAAGTTCAAGTACCAATCCAAGATCATTCAATTAAGATTCAAGAACATTCAAACAATCCGCTCAATGATCAAACAAGCCAATCCAATACATGCTTCTCACCCGAAACCATTCCAATTCAACAAGAACATTACCCACACCTTTCTTTCTTCCACATTCATAAATTATGTCAACAATACATACGTTTACAACTTCATTTTCATAAATTCAAGAAACCATATCAAGATCACATTATCTTCCAATTCAGCCCACACAATTATAACCTTAACTTGGATCATTAAAACTTCATTTTACATCATAGAATTCAACAACGACAACCAAAATACTACATCACATTAGTCCCACATGCCTACACCAAATCAGCCCATTTCGGCCACAACAACATACAAATTTCATGGTTTTCATCCATTTCTACACATTACAACAACACCCAACATGCTAAATACAATTAGTTCATCTCTCCTACACAACAACATACACACACGCTCAAGTCCAACACATAATACGGCTCATCTTCAACACACATAATTTCTTGAATTCCATTCATTTCTACATATCACAACATACGCACAACCACCTATTAAACATGTGTAAATATAAGTAAACCTTACCTTCTCCATTCATGTTCTTCACACTGCTAGAATTTGTGAATTGCGACACGAGCGGTTTTCTTGTTCCAACAACCGGCCCACGCAACGAGGGCCTTTCAATTAGTAGAAAACTAAAAGAAAATAATTTTTCTTGATCAATATTTTGGCCTTCAATTTTTGGTTTGTTTGGGCTTTAATGGCCTTAAGCTTTTCCTCTCCCATTTTTTTCTTGAACTTTCTAGGTGATAAAGATGATTGTCATCTTATCACACTTATATAACTCATCCACATGGCCCTTATGGCCACACACATACACGGCACATGGCCTATTTTCATGAAATTTTAGTTTCCAAAACTTCACTATACCCTCAAATTTTATGAAATGTCTAACTTTTCATAATTCACTTTTAACCCCAACTTCCTTAATAATCCATGCCCATAAAATCATAAGCGGCTTATGCCTTACAACAAAGCGGAAAATAACCTTGTCCATAACTCGTCGCAACCAACTTAAAAATATTCGACATAAAAATGTAAAGTAGATATAACATGTTAAGTTCTTTCTAAATGTGATTACGAACTATATTAAGGAAAGTCTCGTGGGTCATAGTCATGTATCAAACCAATACGAGACAATGCCTTATGAAAGTTATGGTCATTAGTCATTATGAAGTCTTTCAAGAATAGGAACTTTTACGCATCGTCTATATCCAATCATATAGAAACTCGAGGGCAGTAGCTCGACTATATTAAGAATTCTAACATCAAGAAGGAATAAGAGAATCATAAAATGCTTTAACTTATGAATAGTAGTTACCCCAAAGCTCATATCGTATCTTACTTACATCTAGGACATGCCAAAAAGAAAGAAGGGTTAGGGCTTTACATACCTTTAGCGTTTACTCGCAACACAACACGTATACGCGCCCAATAGTACCTCAACCTATATTAAGACGTCAAGAACTATGGTTAAGCTACGGGGAATTCAAAAAACGTATTCCAATATTAGCAACTCCTTTCTAGATAATTAGGCGACGTTTCCTTATTTTCAAACCAACCACATACAATCATGCCAACATCAATAATCATATGTTCAAATATCAACCCGAGACTATTCAAACAAGACTCGAGAATACTTCGGACAGCCCGTACAATATTCCAAAACAGCCCACATTCATAACATTCGATGACAATTCACATACGACTTCTACATTTTCAAATTACTCTTAATGATTCATGGTCGTAATATTTTCATCTAAACAACCTTACAACAGCCCAACCAACACACAATACAACATATAATCTTAATTACCATTAATCTTCCAAGCTCAACAAGAACAACAACAACACATTCTTTTCATCCAAGTTCATGAACTACACCAACAACCACACGTTAACAACATTATTCATTTAGATGCAAGAAACTATACTAACACCATATTAACTTCTACAAATGTACCCCACAAACAATTGCAACTTCAACTTGAACCATTAAATACCTTTATTCTCATCACAAAATCCATAACAACAACAACCAAATACTAAGTGAAATCAATTCACTATTTTCCTTAAAACAAATTTCCTTACACAACTTGACAGCTTTTCCAACATCAAATTAATTTGGACCAAAGAGCTAAGAGCTCAGTTCCTCATCCATGGCCGAAACCTCTCCTTCTCTCTCTAGTTCACAAATTGATGAAGATGAAATGAATACATAGTTGATTCATTAGTCATCCATCTTATTTATATATGTCGTCTATGGAAGTGACACACATGTCCACCCATGACATGTGTCCCACTAAGATTCATGAACCAATCACATTCGACCATATGTTGTGGGGCCCACTTAGTGGTCTAATTAGGCTAATTAATCATAATTAATCTCTAATCCCCACTTAATAATCTAATAATAGTTGATTAATCCCTAATCTCCATTAATATTTCCATGCCAATTAAAATTTATAAGCAATTCGTGCACATTAAAATCGGGGATTAACAATCCTTGTCTCGTATCCATAAATAATCTTGTCCTTGGACTTATGCCGATTAGCTTACGAATAATCCATCGTATAAAAATGCGAGATATAATGTAGAGTTTGTGTACAACAACAAGCTATCATTCGAGTATTGGCATGGTGCCCCTTGAGACCTTATTTGGTAGGGAGATCTCTCGATTGGTTGGTTTGATGGGTTCGAGGCTTGGCCTTAGAGCACGGATCTATTGATAGAGTCCCCTTGATAGGGGAGAGTTGTCTTTACCTGCTTATTGCAAATTTCTCAAAGCTCAAAGATTTACGCGGACTCCGAAGGTCCGAGATTCAAGTTTCATTTGATCGTGTTCTATCAAGGTTTCACCACGGGCGGTGTTATGAGGCTTGGTAAGAGGGGCAAGTTGAGCCCCGTGCACATTGGTCCGTTTGAGATTGTGGATTGTATCGCATGATGTAGATTATGAGTTACATTGCCACTAGGCTTAGCGGGGAGTTCATCTCGGTCTTTCATGTTTCGCCGCCGGGCAATACCATGCCGACGCACTCTACATTATCTCACGGGATTCTATATTGCTTGATGAGAATTCTGCACTTATGAGGAGGAACCTATCGCTGACCTTGATATAAGGTGTTCGGAAGTTAAGGTATCAAAGGAAATTGCTTCGTATGTGCAATGGAAGCACCGTCCTACGATGAGGCCACTGGGGGGCCCAATTGATAGTGTAGCCCAATCCCCAAAAGTTCATTTTTTCGGGGATTCCCCCTTTTTTTCTTTTTTTGCGCTCGAGGTATAGTCGTTATAGTCGTTAAATTTGGGATCCCATGTAAGTCGTTATAGTCTTTTTGACATTTTTGCCCTTTCCCCGGCATTGATTTTTCACTTTTGATTTTGAGCGGATCGTGACAGCCGATAATGCGGATTCCAGTGAAAAAAGGGTTTAAAGTGAAAATATTGCCCCAAAAGTTGACTTTTGGGTAAATGAACCTTTTGGAAATTTCGTCTTTCAAAGGTCCGGATGGTCATTTAGAACTTTTGTTTTTTGGTTCTTCCCAATGACTCAAATGAATTTGGGGACTTGGGGGAAAAAAGTGGCAGGGGGGAGACTTGGTCAACGAGCCCTCCGTTAGGAATTCTGGCCCACGGGTGCTTTCATAGTACATTTTTATGTGTGTTATGTGAGGGCTTTACGGGCCTCCAAACAGGAAAATCGAATCAAATTTCGGAGTTTAAAAAGTTTTCGGTGTCCGTGCACTCTTTGGCGACTAGATTACCGGCACCACCGGGGCGGGACCCCCCCCCGAAGGGTGCTACATTTTACTTTGCCCGGGGGTCCCCCCACAAAGTGGGTGACGGGGATTAATAACATTTAAAAAATGTTAAAATTAACCCCCCCCCCCCCCCTTTTTTCCTATTTTGATATTTAGGAAAATCCCGGGATATTTAAAGGGAATGTTGAGGTAAATCTTGCTCTTTCTTCGTTCTTCCTTTAACCCTTACATTTAGATTCCCTTCTTTAACAAACCCAAAGGGATGGGGGGGTTTAAAGAGGGTTTTTAAGAATATTGTCCATAGGATTATTAATGGTAAATGGGGATTTTATGCTAGATATTGACTAATCTAAGTTTATTAATCAATATCTTCCACTTTTTGCATTAAATTTGAAATTGAAGACTTGGGTTTTTACCCAAATTTGGGGGTTTTGCTGAGATAAAAAAATTTGGCTAACCCTTGAGTTAAATAAGAAATTATTTTGGGTTTTAAATTTCCCGTGCTTTAATTTTGGGATTTTATTCCCGAATTTCCCCTTTTTCCTTTGGGGGCCCCCTTTTAAAAAATTTAGGTTTAAATTGACCTAATTTGAATAAACCCAAAATTAGTATCATTCTTCATAATATCTTTTTTTTACTTAGACTACTTAGGGTTCGAGGTTAAAGGAAGGCAAAAAAAGTTGTTTTGGGTTGGGTATCCCAAATAGGTTTGGGTTCCTTTTGGGGAGACTTCGATAGCGAAGCACATATTTTATTATAATGCGAACATTTAACCCCATAATGTGGGTATTGTCTTAGGTTGTGCCCTTGTGTTTACCCGTTCGGGTCTTTTATTTTTTTTATGTTGGCTTGAAGCCATGAATTATTGATAGATGTTGGGCCCCGTTACTCATCTTTATTTTGGGTATGTTATTCATACCCACCGGTATTTGTG
>NW_026724929.1:0-4880 GCF_029784015.1 Lycium ferocissimum
CCGGGGGGGATAGCGTAGGGGGACCGACACCCCAAAGGGTTATTACTATCATTGTTATTACTATTATTATTATTATTAGGCGGCGGCGTGCCCGAAGGACTATTTTCTTTAGACATTAAATTCATCGGGCATCCTAAATTTGCTTTTTTGTCTTTTGATTCATGCTTGGGAGATGCTTTACATATCGATACATCTTCCGTCGTCCCCTTTCTTCGAGTGCTTTCCCCATCCACGCGGACTCCCGGATGAGCTGAAGTTATTTTAGAAGATGTTCCAGAGAGATGGCGAGCTCCTTTCGTAGTGTTCCCGAGTCAAGCACTTATGTCATGATATTTGTATATCCTAGAGATTCAAGGGTGTCCTGTGGATAGGGTGACGAGGAGCGAATCGATTATAGATGTTAAAAGGTGTGTATTTTCGGATGTTGTCGGTTGGTAAAAATTACGTGATTGACGAAGGTTTTCACAATCGTATAAAGACATGATCTCTATTTTGAAAAGTTTCATGTTTAAAATTTTTTTTGAAATGACGGAGTTTTAATGTGAACGTTTAAGGGTTCGCTCGGCTACGAGAGGAAGTCGGGTGCCCATCACGCCACGATGAAGATTGGGGTGTGACGGTTTTCCTTTAAGCCAACGCATCTCATCTTGTGCCGAACGGGGTCCTATGCGGCGTCGCCACCTCCCCATATCAGGATTGCTATTATCAAACAAAACCCCGCCTATCTCCCGAATCGGTCAAACGGACTCCAAGACTAGATAGACGTGAATCTCGTGGACTACTCCTTCCTTTCGGTTGCACGTGCCCGTGCCCATAGACTTAGGGCCCAAGTGCATACTTCCACATTGCTTTCCTGGATGGTATAGAATATCGACATCATAATCTTTCGAAATAACCTGTACCCACCCTTGCTACAAATTAGCCTCCTTTCTCGTTTAAAGATATACTCTGAGGCTTTTGTGATCTTTGTATAAATATTAACATGCACACCATATAGATAATGCCTCCATATCTTCAAAGCGTGAATCACCGCCTAATTCCGGATCATGAGTGGGATAATTTCTTTCGTGCTTTCATTCTGGGAGGCATAGGTATAACTCGCCTCTGCTTAATACAGACTGCCAAAACCGAAGCATCACAATAAATGACATAACCATCGTTCCCTCGGGAAGAGTCGGGAACGGAGCTTGTCAACTTCTTTTCGAAGGGAAGCTTCGTTCACAAGCATCAGGGCCCTGGAACTTACATCTTCGAGTTAGCCTCGTTAAAGGAACGAAATCGAAGCAAACTTCTCCACGAATCTTCGAATACCCTCTAACCCCGAAAACTCGCCCTCGGGTGTCGTAGGTCAGGCCAAGTCTTTAGGGCCTCTTTTCTGTATCCTCGAACCTGCCCCATAATACCCCCAAGAATCTCGAAGTCCCGAATTCACTTTAGAAACAGCATATAATTTTTGGGGGAGCCCCCCAATACCTTTTTCCGGAGACCCGCATGCCCCTTCCTCGTGCATAGCCCAAAATTTATAATAAACACAATCACGAACATATCGGGAAGGGTTGAATACTTTGTTCATGATCCATAAAACTTAGCATTGGTCCCCCAAAAGATATCACCAAACTCATAGTCCCCTTTGGGGGCCCCAAGGCGCTTTGGAATATCGCCTCTTTTCCCCCTTTTGATAGCCAGGGTCACTTAAAAAAAACCCCCCCAAAGGTAAATAAATAATCAATCGGGGGGGGATATCTTTCTTTATGTCCCCTTTTGTCCAAAATCAATACCCCCCGGGACTTTTTTCTCTCACGAAAATTTTGGCCCCCAAGGGTTTTTTGGCCAAGAACCCTTCTCTAACAAACCCCTCATCTCCTTTAATTCTTTCGGGGCGGGTGCCTTTGAAGGAGGTAGATATGGGGGAGTTCGACACATCTATAGTGAATTCTATCCCCCGCTGGGAGGAAGACCGGAAGTTTAAATACATCGGAAAATCAACGGGGGGGTGGAAAGTCGGCCCCTTTTCGCCGAAACAACCCGATGATAAATATAACCCTTTAACCATCTTCCTTGCCTTGAGGAAAAAAAAAATTACCCTTGGCTCATTCCCCCCACATAGTTGCCCCGGCGAAACCGAACTATCGTTTTTCAAAAACGTTGGCATCCAAAAAAGCCCAAACCAACCCATTAAAACAAACCGTCATATTTAACTCATCAAAAGGCCGGTATGACAACTATATATAAACGCATTTTTTTATCCCCTTTGTATAACAAAAACCCCCACCGGGGGCAAAAGGTTTCGACTCGGGGCTTTGATTCTACTAGCAAAAAGGGGGAAAATATGATAAGGGGGGCCGGATCTATCAATGTATACGTCCCGAGAAAATCATTTCCTGCCCACTTTGGGGGGGCCCCCCGTCCCGTCACTCGCGTATATGCGGTTCGAAGGGGGCCGGGGCCCACCCCCCGGCCTCTCCACGGCTGGGTGCGGATACCCCGCCGGGGCTACCAGAAGGAAAAAACGCCCAAAACCCACCCGGGGGCCAGCCTCCCCTAGCTACCCCCAAACGGCCTTTTCATAATATGGCCCGACGGGCCCGAAAACAAGCACCGTGCCCATAACACTCCCCGAAGATGCCTCCCCCTCGAGAACAGACGGGGTGGCCTTGGCCCCGGAAACCCCGTTCACGCGAACCTAAAGCCCGGGGTCGACCCCTCTTGGATACCCTGTGCTATCAAATATCCTACCAGTGAACTGTAGGGGTGCACTCCGTATTGGCTGAGAAGGATATCTATTATATCTCGTCTGCGCGCACCCTTCGAAACTCACCCGGATAGCCGCCGATCTAGCCCTCTTATGCGGCTCTATCATAATCTCTCGTCCCGACGCGCCCCGTGTCGATCCTCTACCCTCTGTGCATCGGCCTGTACTCGAGCAATATCCATACCTGGCTGAGAAGCCATTATCATACAGCTGTTGTCACGACCCGAACTACGGGCCGCGATGGGTATCCGGGGCTACCCACCGAACACCACTCATGCTGTTACTTATCTGCTCTCGTTCATACTATGTGCTCATAATCATATAAAACTATTATCGTTTGCAACACATTTACTTTTGTAAACATAAGCCCTTCGGCTATCAAAATAATATATACATACATACACATATAATTATGGGACCATACTACCCACACTGCATATCCACGAGCCTCTACTAGAGTATCAGACATATGGACGGGACAGGACCCCGTCGTGCCCAATCATGACTATATACATATATGTACCAAAAGAATAAACTGTGGCACCTCCGGAAAATGGAGTGCTCTCTAATCACTGCTAGCCAGAGTCCGGATCACCTCCCCGCTCACTGTGGCAGAACACAAGTCCGAAGAAAGGACGTCGACGAATATTGTACCGAGTATGTAAGGCATCAACAATAATAAGATATCAATAAAATAAGGAGGCATCAAATGAGCAATCGAATCGATCGAATCATAAAGGAAAGTAATACATGCTAGCTTACTTTCATACCCATCATCATATAGATGCATAAGTGTATAAGTCTGCCCGACCATATAGGTGCGTGTGCTAATCAATAATATTAGCAATAGCATGCGCGTCCGGCCTCCCACGTCCGGGGTATCATCTCATGCCGTCCACTAGTAGCGTCTACCCATGCCATTTGGCCATGGTGTATAGCTGCCCGCCTTGGCGGTGACTGCCCGGCCATTTAGGCGCGGTGTGATATCGTCATATGCTCATTCTATCATGCTCATCATAATATGCTTATCATAACTCATCATGGTATGCTTGACATCATATACTTATTACAATACATGCATAGAGACTCTTAGCTAATCATACTTTATCGGGGTGACGTAAGGTCGTGGACCCCCGATGTCGTTATGAGCATTCACAAGTATTCTGCCTCACCTTGAGGGAACAAGCATAAGGTGAGTGTGTATAACGGTCGATATCATTAGATTACATATAGTACATCATTAGCTTCTTAGGAGCATCATATCATAGACTATAGCATCTCTAGACTTTAGCTTACTATCATCATTATCGTATTCGTCTCATATCTTTTATCTCATATAACTATTCATGAGTGGGGACTCTTAACTTTCTTGGCGATGGAACATTCATAGTAAAAGAGGAATTTCATGCCATAGAATCATGTCTTGGAAAGAAAGGACTAGCCTCACATACCTTTGTCGTTTAGCTATTCTATCGCTTGCTCGTCCTCCTTTAATGCACTTGTGTATACCTTCAAGAGAATTCGTATCGACGTTAGCTATATCGTCGTGAAAGCATACTTACTAAACTATAGAAATTTGGGCAGCATTTCTTTTGTTTATACTACTTTCCGTCATATTCCATATCAACTCCCAACATTCATAACGACAATCACAATATCCTTAACAACAATCGTCATTCATTTACATAACTCGCGTTTCACAATTCTACTTCAATTCTCCATATTTATGACTAAAAGTCCATCATCGTATTCTTTCATATCCAATACTTATTTCATGTTCTATAGGTCATTTATAACGTATTCATATCATCAACATATCCATTTCCATGATTAATTCAACTACTTCTCACTAGAACACTATTCACACAATTGATGACCCATTTGCTATACACTTCTACAATCCATGTGTTTCAACTAATAAATACTTCAAAAAACATGTAAGAACCATGAAACTTACCTTAGATGATGGAGGAATAAGCTTGGAATGGTGATTCACCTCATAACCAAAACCCTACTTTATCTCTCTTGGATTTTTGACTTGGAAGACTTTAAGGGTTTTTTCACTTGATTCCTTTTATTTCTTGTTATTTATCCTTGATTTTATGGATTTCTCATGGAAAGTGTTTGG
>NW_026724930.1:0-5080 GCF_029784015.1 Lycium ferocissimum
TCTAGAGAAGCAAAACTCGAACGGATAGAACGAGATGGTCCAACTACATAAATTTTTCTTTTTCATTACTTCCATAGTGGGTGCCTGCGTGGCACGCCGGCACCCGTACTATTGAAATGGTTCGTCGGTAGAGATGTTCACGAGTTATACTTTTTTTCCAATGGTACTATAATTATATTCTATCCCTTCATTCCCTCTTTTGGTCTATCTACATTCCGGAAATTCATACGCTCAAGCGGGGACGGAGCAAAAAGTGGAGTCTTGGTCGAGCAAGCCGCCCTATTCTATTACCGATTGGCGAAGTGGCGTTAAGCATCACAGCGGTACGAAAAGAGGGGTCGTGATGATATCGTCTGCGATCCCAGGTACCGCTCTCGTGGAGTAGATCCCCGCATCGACCAAGTCTTTGACCGGGGAACGGGAGAATTTCCCGCTACGCTAGCCGAGCCGGCCCGGGCGGTGAGCGCGCGGTGAGCCGGGCTTCCCGAAGCCGGCCGGGCCGAGAGTCGGCATAGAATGAAGGGGGACGCCTCTGCTTAAGAAAAAATCATAAGAGAAGAAAGGCGCTAGCGAGGAGGGTGGAGAAGTGCCACGCCGTGGATTGATCGAGTGTGGTGCGATTCTTATCGAGATTGGGTTGGTGTTCGGTGTGGGCGATCTCATCTGTAAAATAGTAAGAAAGAGAAGGACTTATCTCGAGATCTTTACCTTTCCCCCTTATATAGAGGGGATCTATATTTCACATTTGAATTTCTCCTACACATAATTAATCCGGATCTACTATGTTTCGGTCTCTAAAACCTGCAAAATTTGCGGCAATCATTTTTGCCACTTATTTTGGCTATTATGATTGAGATAAGACTCTTTAGATGGTCTTTCTATTGTATAAATCGTTGGTCTTGGGTTGGAGTTAGAAATACATCACGATGTCTTTTTCTTCGTTATTCGATTTTGGTTTTTTCGTATCATGGATCTTGGGTCGCGCTTTATGGCATTTCCCTTTATCAAAAAAATCCAGTGATTTCTCCTACTACCTATTATGGAAAGCCTTTGGACTGTATCTTTTTCGTACCTTCGGTTTTCGTTTTTTGACTTCTTGTTAGAAACGGTGAAGCTATAACGGGAACGGTGGGCGCGCGGAAGGATTCGGGTGGGGGAGACGTCTACCTCCTCTCCCGAGGCTTATTTGAATGGAAAATCGCCCTCGGTCTCCCGGATAATCAAGTGGCACCGGAATGTCTACGCTCCCATATTAAAGAGCGATTAAGATACCTCTTTAATATCGGTCGAAAACGACCACGAACGAGGGGAAAATTGGAAGAATTTCTTTCTCCCTTGGCCTTAGATAAGGCAGCGTCGGTTTTGCTAAAACCGTCCTTGAAAGTGATGGACCTTCAATCGGTTCATTACAATGGCGGGGTTCGCATTCCCTTTAAATTCTCCTCGAAAGGAGAAAAGACGGAGACTCTCTATTCTATAGTACGGGAATACGCGGAGAAATTACCCCGAATAATGGTACCCACACCCCGGGCGAGTTAGTGAGCCGTGTAATAGGCGACCATTTCGCGCGCGGTTCGGGGGCGCAGGTCGGCCGCCCGGCCGCCCCGGCGACGCGTCTTGACCCCCATCCAATTTTTGGGCCAATTCCCCCTTCGTACTACCAAAAAATGAGATCTCTTGCCGAGATCTTCTGCTGCTCCAACCATTGCAAACTAATACCTATTAATTTTTAGTACTTCGGGTCTTTATGTTGCGTATAATGTTAATCCGTAGCGGATCAATTCCTTGAGCCTTTCAAACTAGTACGTAGTAATCGACTCTAGCTTAACTGATAAACGCTGGTTTTTCGATCAAATTTTGAAGATCGGAGAAAAGGCAAGGGCCAAAAAAAAAGTCAATACCAAACCCACAAAAGAGATCATACAAAGATAAATGAGTGCGAACAATGGTTAGGTATACAATCACGCGAAGGAAATAATAGAAAAATACTATATGGGTCGGCACAGCAACATAAAAAAGGTCTTCCATGACCTCAAAGATTTTAAAAAGAAAGCAAAAAAAGCCCTTTAAAGGATACGGAGATATCGGACGAAAAGAAGTAGAAAAGGGGAATTCGGGAGTATGAACCGAAGAAATCAAAGAAAAGTACCTTGATTGGATTGCTGTAACCTCATTTATCAAAGACCCTTAAAAACAAAGCGGCTACTCATACGGACCACCGTCAACCCGGAAGACCTTGATCTTTGATAAGCTAAAGAAAGGCCATAAGAATATACTTCGTAGGGGTAAGAATGAACGACTTTGCGGGAGCGGAAATGACTACTATGATTTATGGGTTTTTGACGGGTTCCCGAACCGCGGCGAAAGCGCCATGGGAGAAACCATATATTCGGAGAGGCAAACGTTTTCAACAATACAATGCTTAGGATACTAGATGGACAGGGAGTGTGGGCTCGACGCCAAGTGCGGAGACGTTCTTCTTAACAAACGAGAAAACGTACCTATTGTTTTAATTGCCAATCAAATACCAAACAAGATGAGAAGCTATGGACCCGTGGAAAGAATGATGAGGCTCGGGTTTCGGTCAAGAATGCAGGCATAACGAAAAGATTGATTTTAACCTTGAGGATGTATAGAAAGGAGGATACAGCAAGACCGTAACTTAAAAGATCAACAAAGAAAGGAAGAAGAAATCCAAATACAACGAAAAGCGCAATAGCATGGAAAAAAAACAACGAGACGACGGAGGAGAGAACGAACAAAGCGACAAAATGCGAATTAAGCGCAATAACGGAGAGTAAGGAATCAAAATCGTTTGGAAAAACGAAAACAAAAGAGGCAACAAAGAAAACGAAACAACGGTCAAGATAATCATCGAACAAGAACGGCTAAGAAAGAGCGAAATGTCAACACTTTCAGTATGCCGGGCATTCCGATACAAAAAAAGAAAAAAAGAAGAACGAAGAGAGAAAGAAAGAAAACCTAATCATTGCTTTTTAAGTCGGAACTACGGGAGCCAATTTCAAGATCATTAGGAATCCGGGAGAACGGATAGGCGACTATTTAACATGGCCCGTTCTAATACATTTAAACATAAACAACGAGAGAAAAAGAAATATACGTGGCAAGAAATCCTTGTTGTAGCAACAAAAACGAAGAGATAGAGAATAAAAAAGAACCAAAGAAGGAAAGAGCGAGAAAAAAAAAAAAAAAGAAACGGATAAGGAACTAATTACTATTCGGTGGGACCACCCAAAATCAAAACGAAACGGAAGAAACATTATCGGGAAGGTGCCATTCGGACGACCAAGAATGGGAAGAACAAGAATGGGATGAGCATGACTAGGCAGAAGAAAAAAATGAGAAAAAAGAAATTACGTAAGTAAACCAAAAAAGCGGAGAATCGGCTTAAAACAGAGAAAAAAGAGCGGCGAATCGGATGCTCAAAAGCGGAAAATAAATTTGCACAAAAAGAACAAAAGAACAAAACACGAGACGGACGGAGAGAAAAAACCGAGAAAACAACAAAGAAGACGATGTCGACCTTCCCTTATATAAACCCGGGATTGGGGGTACCGCCCAAGTGCAATCTTCCATATTACGCTGGCTTGGATTGACCAGCTACTGACGATTGAGCCCTAAACACGTGGCACCTTTCCTTCTTGCTTGGCCGTCAGCGCGGATTTGTTCGTTGTCGAGCCTTTTTTCTTACCATTTTCTGCTTGTTTTGATACCATTTTACTACAACATTACGTTGTAGAAAAACACGGGCTTTCTGACCCCTCAAACGAAATAGTTGATTTGGCGCCCCTTATTCAACCATAAACAACTGAGATTGGACGAACGGACTAGAGAAACCTAATGGTCTCAAAGCAAGTCGGAAATGAACCGTAGAAATTGAATAGAGAAGAGCGAAAGCACCACTTTACCTAGGCATACGCAGCGGGGAATTTGAAAGCAACTGCAACGATTCAACTCACTTCGCTTACAAAGCACTTTCCCGACGATCTATCCCGGCTCCACTTTTCAGAAATAAGAAAAGAAAACATCTGTCCAAATGGAGGCCGAAGTTAAGTCAGTGGATTCGTAGACAATAGCAAAAGAAAATAGATCGAAGAATCGAGAGTCTCATTCGCATTATTGTGTTTACTTTGTTGCGTTCTCTCGCTCCTTTCTCGCGGGTACACATACCGGAAAAAGCCCTTATTCGGATTCGATCCGATTTAGCCTCTTTCTAAAGGGAAAGAGCGTAACTGCGATTTTTGATGCGGCGAGTTATTGTTGCAATTTATTCCATTGTTATTCAAAATTCTTTTTATTGTCTTTCTTTTTTCGACCTTGTACCCGTGTACACGGAACACTAAAAGAATCTGCGTTTCAAACCAAAACGACAAACAAGCAACGAAAACTAAAGGCGACGCAAGCAAGTAGACTTTTCTCGACCCCCCGGGGTAGCAAAAGCTAGCTCTTCGTATCATTGGCATTGGGCGGGTAAACTTGGCTACACAACAACTACGACTCTTGCGGAAGGAGGATCTAGTTCCGCACCAATTTATCTTATATAATAAGAGATAATATATAAACTTAGCGTACCTACAATCGCTTGCTTGATTGCCCTCTTTAGCTACTTACTAGGGAACAAGCTCATCACCTCGCCGTGTGAACTCAAGGTGCACAGCGCTCTTTGAAGATGCGCGTCGAATCCCCGGGACTTGTTGGGCGTAGGCGACCGAGGGTGGACGGGTGGGGGGCGATGGGATGTTAAGGCCACTCAAGCACGGCATTTTCGGGCTTTTTAAACTTAGAAACCCAAGCCCCGATTGAGATACAAGAGAGGCGAGATTTGCATCGAATGGGAATCTCTCTCTCGAAGGATGACCTTCTTAGAGAAGGAGAACTCCTCTCTCGAAGAAAAACTTTCTTCTCGAGAGGGGGCCGGCCGAAACTAAATAATCAAAGAACAATGGAATATTTGGTAGATTTTTTGAGATCGCTCCACAGTGGTTCTACCTATAGAAAAGATCATCGAGAGAGGAGACAACCCATTTATGATTCCGGCCGGGGAAAACTAGTAAAAGGG
>NW_026724931.1:0-5169 GCF_029784015.1 Lycium ferocissimum
AGGGGCCTTGCCCCGAAAAGTATGTTACGTTTTTCGGACACATTTAGAGGACAAGCAAGTGTCATGCTAGACTTCCAGTTGGTTAGTCGGTTTGCTCATTTATTATATTATACGCATTCATGACGTAACAAGTACTTATGTTTAATATATGTGACTTACTATGTTTTACAAAAGCTCATCATGCACTTCACGTTATAATTCTGCTCATGTATGCCTCATGATGATTCAGCAAGCCATGTGGTTCATTCGGTCACATGCAGTCAGGCGTCGAGTGCCGTGTTACGCCCAGGCCATGGTTCGGGGCATGACAAATAATATCCAAGAATCGATCAAGCAAGAAATTTAACAAACTCGAGAGTACACCCATTGGTGGTAACCCACGGTAATCAAGAGATGCCAAAGGAATTGTAAAGCTATGAATATAGAGTCCATAGGTACGTAAGGATTATGAGATAGTAGTTGCACGAGGAAGAACTGCATATGTATTAAGAAGAAATCGTGTTATTGCTTATATAAAGAAACAAAGGAAGGAAAGATTAGACATCCGAAATTGAGGCGCTCCCTAGCGTAAAGGATCATCGAATACTATTGTAGTAAAACTAGGGATGTCAAAGATTCGGTGTGAGAAAGCCTGAAAGGGGTAAGGAAAATACTAGCTAGTTGGACAACTCGATCGGTGCCAGTACAAGCAAACGATATGCAAGCAAGAAATGATGTAACATTTCCCCAGAAGAGCTCCAGAACCGAGGAGACATCGGCCCCACCCGGAGTATGTAATGCTTCCTGCGGGATTTCTTGGTCGTGTGTGGCGATGTATGGATATTGATGTTGTAGCCCGGTGAGGCAATTGTATATTTTGGGTTGTTGTGACAGGATGGTAGTGGTACAATTACAGGGGAAACTCAGGCGAAATTTTCGTAGAAATCCCTAAGAGCTTAACATTCGAGGATGAATGTTCCTAAGAGGGGAGGAATGTTACACCTCAAAAAAAATTTCGCATCGTTTGCGTTGTAAGTAAACTAAAGTAAGCTCAGAGAGGTCATGAAACCCTTATAAGGTTAATGAATACTCTTAACAAGTGTTAAGCAAGTGCCTAAAGGTTCCGGTACCAAGAAAATCAAAGAAAATAAATTTGTCAAAAATTTAGAAAAAGTTGGCAGAATTTTGGACAGATTTTTAGTCAACTTTGGAAGGGTATATCTCCTAGTATATTAGGAGTTTTATTTCAAAAGCCTAAAATGAAGTTCGTCGAGTTTAGTTTCCAACACAACAAACCGCTTATCGATATGACATCGGAATAGAGAATTATGGACGTTACAAGTTAGGCGGAGAAAACTTGAAACTACGGTCACGGCCCCTTTCTGAGTAACCGAAGACTCGGTCGGTCGAGCCAAACTCTAGAGCTCTAGAACAGGGGTTTTACCTTTATTTATTTTTTCATCCAACACCTCTAAAACATTCCCCAACCATCTAGAATATTTTTCCAATTTCCATCCACGAAATTTCAGCCCAAATCAAGTGGGAACAACCAAATCTTCCATCAAGAAAGTTAGAAACTACAAGAGTAGCAAACCCATGGTGTTGTCTAGTGATTGGGGGTGAAGTTGAATTGATCCAGCCGTGATTCGTGGGTTTTATGCACTGATTAAGGTATGTATAACACTAGCTTAAATTGATGTTGATAAAGTATTTTGAGGCTAAACACCGCAAGACTGCATCAAAATAAGTTAAGTTAAGCCATTGTTTTGTAGGGGCTGTTTTGAATGTTTAAATATAACTTCTAATGGTTGTAAATTGTGGATTATAACCTGAATATATGATCACTATGATTATTGGGATTATTCATGTGTTAGTGGGAAAAAAGGAGGAGAAAATATATGAAATCTATGAATAGAAAGTAAAGGATGAGGCTTAGGAGTATAGATTGGCTGGAATATATTTAAGGATATTTTGAGCTAAATATGATATGGCATATATATATATATATATATATATATATATATATATATATATATATATATATATGTGTTATGAAGGGTGTAAGTTTTGAATTATGAAAGGAGAGTTAGGGTTGATGACGTTTGTTATTCGTTAAGCAGGCTTACCTCGATATAATTCTTAAAGTAATCGAAGGGTTATATTGGATTATATTGAAGTTATTTCCATTGTTGATTATTTGTTGTTGTTGTTGGGGGCTGTTTGATGACCATAGTAATCTTTGGGATGTAGTATAAACGGGGAATCTTGCTCGAATTTGAGATTCTAAAGGGTTTAATTTGAAGGCTTAAGATAAGCATATGACGATAAGCCTAACAATAACATGAACTCTCTCGAATGTAGATTCTGAGCTTGGGAGGACAAGCATTAAGTAGTTAAAGTTAAAGAAAGCTGAAAAGGTATGTTAAGGCTAGTCCCTTTCTTTTCAAAGGCATGATTCCTATATTTATGATTCCATATATATTTTCATAACCTTCTTACTTCAAAAGTTAAGTTCATGATTCTTAAGCTTCTTATGATACTAAAGATGAGATGCTTTCTATGATGAGACATGATGATGATGATTTTAATTCTAAGAATTTCAAAGCTTATGATTTTAATGCTATTATGAGATTATTGAGCTTATTTCATGATTTCCTTGATTTTATTCATTATTGTTGATCTCACCTTCTGATAATTGTTCTTTCAAGGTGAGATATAGCGATGATGATTATTCCATAATATAATCGGAGGTTACCGACCTTACGTCACTCCGATAAAGTTGTAGCTTTTTTGGGGAAAGGTGAGGCATTATATACGCATGACCACCTGCTCTGCTGGATATCATCCCGGATGCGGGATATATGGATAAATGGATCGGGCTGCACGTTTCGCAGCAATATCATATACTCATGGTTCGGGCTGCACGTTCTGTAGCACTATTATGGTATATATGTATGAGAAAGCTTTTACGAAAAGCTAAGCATGCATGGTATCCGCCTTACAAGGCAATCAGATGCACAAGTTATCTCTTTATTTCATGTTATGTCCCATATCTCTTGTTATGTTGTTATTCATGCCTTACATACCCAGTACATTATTCGTACTAACGTCCTTTCTTGTGGACGCTGCATTCATGCCCGCAGGTAGACAGGTAGACGGACCGGACCCTTAAGAGCTCTATCAGTGGAATCTCAAAAGCGCTCCAGTTGTTTCAGAGCCGCAGTTATTGGTACTACTCTTTTGTATATGCATACTTGGGTATGGCAGAGTCCTGCCCTGTCTTATCGATTCATGTGTCCTATACATAGAGGCTCATAGACATATTCATGTACCTAGATATTCCCTAACCTTAACAGAGCATATTATTGTATTGTGTTTAGACAACCTTGTTGACTTATGTTTATGGGCACGATTACTGATGATTATACAAAGATGTGCCATTATCTTGTGCTATATGTCCTTAAAGAGTATGATGCACATGAGCTAGCTTATGGCCCACCTAGAAATGAACATGAGATGTATGTTTAGAGGTACTTGGCAGGTTAGCTCCGGGTGCCCGTCATGACCCTTAGTTGGGTCGTGACATTCTGGAATCATTGATTTGTGAAACTGAGATTTGACAGACTCTTTTGAGTGATTGTGAGGAGGCCGATGCCCGATGGTTACATTCGGGCATCGTTCTTGCATGGCTGATTCCAATGTTATTCCAGAATCGTTGTTAGTGTGTGAACTTCGCGGGTCCCCCAGGGTGGTGCCGGTGTGATTCCCACAGGCCAATTAGTCGGGGTCAAGTGCAACACGGTGGGCAAAGATCGGGATGGGTGGCTCTTAGACTTCACTACTCACGGGGTTGTGCTACAGAGACGTAATATTTTCGTTCGGAGTACATGTGTACCTTATTTGCATGGCATCGCATTCATACCATTATTGCCTTTGCATTTGCATTGTGACTTGAGTAAGATGTTGTGATGACTGGATTGTGATGATTGTGTTGTGATGATCAGATTGCGATGATTCCTCCGTGGTGATTGGTTAGGATCGGATGTACTCATACTTATTATATTGGGGCTTTGATGTTTACATAGGTGATGATGGATACTTGTTTATGATCATATTGTCTCATGTTGGTTGGGTTATTTGGTTATCTTCTTTATTTTCTGAATTGTGTTAACTATACTTAGTCGGCCGATATGCTACCCGAGTCTTGTTGTTTGTGCGACTGCGTTTCTTTGCGTTCTTTTTATAAATCGGTACTAGATCGGATCTACCTCCCTGACTCGTGGCTGATCGACTCCCTCGACTGCCCCGAGTTTTTCGGGGTGTGCATGGTCGGCCCGACCTCGAAGACTCTTTTGTGCTTATGTATTACTTTTCGTTCAAGACATGATTTGATACTATTTATGTATTATTATTCGGACAGCAAGTATTGATTTAGATGCTGTATGTATGACCCGGACTTCGGTCTTTGGGGTGGATTCATTACTTGAAAACTTATCTATATTATATTGTGAGACTTACGTCATTTTACTTCTTTCGTTATTATTTTATTGATTGTAAATGTTGAGTTAAGGGTTCACCTCTTTGCGGTGGGAAAGGTAAGTGCCGGCATGACCTAGGCTAAAACGGGTCCTGACAAGTTGGTATCAGAGCCACAGGTTATTCGGTCTTTAATACAAGAGCGTGTCTAGTAGAATCTCGTGGATCGGCCAGCCAGGCTCGTACTTATGCGGGAGGCTACGGGACATTTAGGAAATCTTACCTTCTTTCTGTTCATTGTGCTACTTTATTCAAATTGGTATCAGGAAAGATCAAATTGGCATCTGATTCTTATCTCTTCCCTTCCAGAATGGTGAGGATTCGCAACACGCCAGCATGGAGGATGTACATGAGGTTGACCCCACCAATTTTCATGGGCACACCAGATGAGGATGCCTACGAGTTTATCGTGACCACGCATGAGCTACTTCATGTAGCAGGGATTACAGATACCTTTGGAATTAGGTATGTTACTCTTCGATTTAGCGGTGGCGCGAGGTCACGGTGGAGAGACTCGCACGGCGGGACGGTGGCGCGCGTCCGGCCTGCTGGGAGAGAGCCGATTACGTAAGGGGTGTTCTTGGAGAGAAAGCGCCCGTTCACGGAAGCGGCGTCGGGGGAGCTCGACCTTCAAAGGGGGTGCCGGTTGCTACC
>NW_026724932.1:0-4624 GCF_029784015.1 Lycium ferocissimum
ATTAATATGTTAAACCCAAACTGGAGGTTACCGACCTTAGCACCCGATAGAGTCTGCTTTTGATTGGGCTCTTATGCATGCTTATGTTATGATGTTTACCCGTGCCATACGGTGGGGGGCCCCAACGGTGAGCGTTGTGGGGGTTTTGGATAGTACACCACGCCTATAGGCGGGCGGCCCCCTCCCGGGGGCTAGGGGGGGCTCCCGTGTCTAAATGCAGGGGCGCTCACAAGTGGGCGGCGTGAGATGATTCCCCGGGGCCGGGGCCGGAGACGGGCAATGGTATTATTTGATTGGGCGTTTTTCTGAATTGGTAAAAAGTTAAGAGGAAAGAGGGCATGCATGATTTCGCCAAAAGGGGAAAGATTATAGTGATATTTTTCCCATGTTTGTATGTTTTTATATGTTGTTATACATGCCTTACATACTCAGTACTCTGTATTGACGTCCTTTCTTTTATGGACGTTGCATTCGCCCGCAGGTCGTTGAGCGTCGATCCTTAGGAGCTTCATCGGCGGCCCCTTGGCCTAGTTGTTCGACTATACCTATCGGATTTTGTGTATATACCGGGATGATGAAATGCCCGTCCTTTATTTATGTATCTTTTTAGAGGCTTGTAGCAGATGTATGGGGATAGATGTTTCATAACTTTGTCCGCCCCTATTGTTGTTTAATTTTTTGGGTTTTAGCTTATCGAATTGTTGGGGGGGTATAACTATTATGTATATTAAGTGAGATATTCATAAATTGCCCGTGTGACCCCCCAGTAGTGAGAAAGGAATGTTAGATCAAAGGTCTCGGTTTTGTCAAATTTTTTCCCCCCGGGGGGGGTCGTAAATATATATATTGTGTGCCCCGGTATACATTTTCCCCCCCCACAAAGAGCGTGATTGGCCCCCGGCACCCAAAAACCAAAGCGAACCAACTTATAACTTACTGCTTCGGGTCCAAGGGAAATAATAGGATCGAAAGGTAAATACGAACATAATATCATGCTAAGTATATGTACATTGGACCCATGATGCCAACATTACTATCGTCACACTATGACTAATGTACAGAACGTGAAAGCCTCATGAACAGGGTAAGTATACAAGTGGGGAGCCCCCAATACCCGGAAAAAATCATATATACATAAAATATATATATATATATAGACTCGGGGGGCCCCGGGGAAGAAATGGAGTCACCAATAAAAACGGTCCAAACCCCTTTGTGGAATATCCTCGCTGTCTCCCGGGGGGCTGGCGGCGCCCAAAAAAGGGACAGGGGGCGAAAATGCGAGTATGTAAGGCATGAATAGTAGTATGATATCGAGTGAAGATAACATAAGATAAAGTAAGTAATTATACCTCCCCCTTTTCTCAAGATCTCTCATGTAAACTACTCGTCTACGGAAAAACATTTAAACACAACATCATCCCTTGTTTGCATACACTTACTATACATATTTTCCTATATCGTCCCCCGACCGGGATTGGTGATGGACCCGGGCCCTTTTGGGACTCGGCGTTATCCTTCCCGGGCCCCTTGCGGGACTCGATGTTATCCGTACTCGCCGCGGGACTGTGTTTCCGTCTGGCCCGAGGGACTCGAGTTACCCGTACTCGACTCTTGGGGGATCGATGTTATCGACTCCCCTTTGGGGGACTCGATGTTAAAAACCCCGTCAGGGGATGCAATTCATGCATACATACAATACAAAAAATACATAATGAAATCAACATCTAATTTACCATTATCTTATCCTATATCCTTCCCAGAAGATCAAATCTTTAAAGGGGAAGTCAATGATGTCAGGGAGTCTCGAGAATCATGAACTTAGATAGATTGAAAATGAACCGTCATCGCTATATCTCACCTCGAAAAAACAAGTATTATGAGGTGCGATCAATCTCAAAGAATAGTCTCAAGATCATGAATAAGCTCAAAAATATCAAAGGATCATGAATTCATAGGCTTTAGCATTTGTGGAGGCAAAATTTTGGGTATGGCACAAAAGGTTTTTAACGAAAGAATCGCCTTTAAAAGAAAGGGGTTTTGCCTTAACATACCTTTTTTGGGCGCCCTTTAAATTTAACTACTCGGGGCTTGTCCTCTCGGGTGTAAATCTATATTCAAGAAAATTTATACTATTTTAGACTCACTTTATACGCTTTTTTAGTCCTTCAAATAAATCTTTCTAAATTTTAAATTTGGCATCTCCCCCTTTTTTCTTTACCTCCCCAAATACCAAAACAACTCCCCAAAAAATACAAATAACATCAAAGCTATATCAATACCAATATATTCCATAAAACATCCCCCGATGTTTTCAAAACAAATCAACCATCAACATCCTAATATCATAATTAAAGATTATATTAAATTTTATGATTTTCTCCCATGATTCTTTCCTTTCCAAGAATTGCTAAATCTTTATATTCTTTTTCAGAAATAATAGCAAAAAAACCTTATAGTAGAAGAACTTCACTTTATTCATTAAACTTGAACCACCGCGTCGTATACGCCCATACTCGCAATATCGTTGCCAACCAAAAAATTTGGGGAAATTTTCGTTGATTTAGGTTGAAATTTTGGGTTTTAAAGTTGGGGAAATTTCTAGAGGATTTTGGAACAATTTGGAAGAGGTTTTTGGCGAAAAAGAGGGGGGAAACCCCCTTTTTTATTAGTTCAAATTTGGGGGGGGGGGGGGTCCGTGGACTTGAGTAAGTCGGGTGCGTCGAGCAAGTTTCGCCGGGGTGAACTTGTCGTCCATAATTCTCTACTTCAAATCGTATCGAGAGAGGGTTTTTTGCGTTAAAAACGAACTCGACGAACTTCATTTTTTGGCTTTTAAACACCTTAAAACTCTTTAAAATACTAGGGGATATAACCCTCCCAAAGGGTTTACCCCAAAAATTCTTCAACTTTTTTTAAATTTTTGACAAATTTATTTTCTTCGATTTGCTTTCCCCGAATTTCCCATAGCTTATTATATAAACGTAAACCGTCATCCCTAGGATTACTTCGTATAAATCATATATCCTTAAGGAACTCAAAACCTATTTAGAATTCCACATAAATTTTCACGTACGAAACTACGGGGTGTAACACATATATATGTCTTGGTATACATATTTATGTATACAAACTAGAGCCTCTTTTTCTTTTAAAAAAGGAGAGTCCGGGAAAAAGGAGACCGGCCCCGGGCATTATGACATTAATGGGGTATACCCCCTTTTTTATTCCATTTTCAGGAAGAAAAAAAAAAACCTCCCCCTTCCCTCTCTCTTCCACTTTCTTGTTAAACCCCTTTCGCCGCTTTAAAGTTCTCTTCTTTTTTTAAAAATGGAAAAGTTACGGGTGTGTAAGACACGCGTTCGCTTCTTTTCGTAACAATTAATGTTGAGTTTGTATCCTCGAATTTTTCCCCAATGGTAATAAAACTTTATCCTTTTGATTTTTTTTGAATTGACTTCGTCAAAATTGATTATTATGGTTGATTTTTGTTGTATTGCGTTGCCTTGATTGAATATCATTGGTGGCCCAAAGATGGGTCAATGGGGAGTCAAGAAGACCGGGATCGCCTCCATTTTGATTTGAATGATCTTAGCTGTAAAGGCCTACAAAACCCAATTGTGGGGAAAAAATGTTTGTCCCACATCGTTCATTTTAAGTTTTAGACGATTTTTTGGGGTTCATAAATAGAACACCCTCAAAACAAAAATCGGGAAATTTGAGAAAGTGAGGAAAAAAAGGGTTTTTAGAGAAAAATAGTTTTTAAAGTTAAAATTTTTTTTAAAGAGTTTGGAAGGGAAAAAATTTGGGGAAATCCCAAAAAAAGGGGGAAACTTTGAATGTTGAGCCTTTATTAGTAAAAAAAAAAAAAAAAAAAAAAAAAATTAGATTGCACTATTTTGAGGTCTTTTTGATTTAAGTTTTTTTATTTTTCCTCTTTTGTTTGAGTCGTTGGTTTTTGTTGTGGGTCTGGGAAACATTAAGGCTTTCAAATTCATTTTGACCGGTCAATAAAAAGGTAACATTCTATCGTATTTACTTGTTTTTGGTATTGTTCAGTAATTAGTCTAGATGATAATAACTTATTAATTTTGGTTGCTATTTTGCCTATGGCTCAGTTGAGTTAATGTGTTGATTAGGTATTGATTGAGATGTATTAGCCTGTCCTAGATGTGAAGGTTACTCCTGTTATTTTCAAAGCCATGTTTGACATTAATAAGTAATTTCTTGAAATAGTGAGTGTGTATGCCCAAATAATACATTATTTGTTTAAATATGTTGGAATAGACTTCATGTATTGTTAATGTTGAAGACCTACCTTTTTTTGTTCAAACTTAAATCCAAAGGGTATGATCACATAAGTCATGATAGTAATTTGATGAACTTTTAAGCTAATACTAACCATGTTGAATATAGTAGAACATTAAAGTGTTGTGATATCTGTTTGAAGCATTTGAAGTGATTGTCTCTCTTTTTCTTCTTTTTTTGAATAAGAATGTGGCGTGTGTTTTTTCCTGAATCTGTTCTCTTGCGGGTTGCATACTTGTTTGATGGCAACTAAGGGACATGAGCTATGATTGGGACAAAACATAGGAAGGGTCATTGTTATTTGGCACAAATATCT
>NW_026724933.1:0-5244 GCF_029784015.1 Lycium ferocissimum
TTTCAAATTCAATCACAACAACAATTTTCATTCCTCCAAACCATTAAATCTTTATTCTAACATCATAGAACCTACCATAACAACAATTTCCATTCTAAATAAAATCATTCACCACACCCTTCCACAATCTATCATTCGGCCAACATACCCCACATGTATATTTTTCATGATATTCCATAGCTTCTACGCTTAACAACAACAACCAACACACCACACAACATATCAACACATGCACACCAGGTTTGCCCTTATGGTCACGGCTACACACACACATGCATCCATCATGAATTCATCCCTTTTCATACACCACAACATACCTGACATCCATAACATATAAAGAGGATGAACTCTTGCCTTTTTACTTGAATTCTTCACTTGGCTACAATTGAAAACTTGCCAAGGTTGTTGTTTTCCTTGCTCCAAGGGACCTTCCACTATGTTAAGAACTCTCCAAGGGATTGTTTGGCTAGGAAAAACAAGTTGAGAACTCTTTTTTTTTTTTCTACAAGGGCCGAATGGCCATCTCTTTTTTTTTCTCTCTTTCTCACTTTCTTGTCTCTTGAAAACTCTAGGGAAAATAGATGAATTAATCATCTTTCCACCTATATATATATATAGTTCCTTCCATAATAATCAACCATATTGCCCCTAGCTTGGCTTAATTTAATTTGGCCAAATATTGCAAGTGGGGTCCATGGCCAAGTGGCCCCTTTTTCTTGAAAATTCTAGCAAATTTCTCATATTTCATGAAAATCATTTCCCTTCGTTCCAAATTTGCCTAGCCTTTCTCCATATTTCCATGAGTCATTTTGCAAATTTACCTTTTTACCCCTGGCCTTTCTTAATATTCCAACCTTAACATTTTCCATAAGCAACTTGCGTCACTTGCCTTGACTTACCCGAGGGTACAAAATACGGAATGTAACATCTAACAACAATCCATACATTGGTGAATTTATTCTTACAAATATAAGAACCACACTAACATCACACTAACTTCTTCGATGATGCACAAACAACTCCAATTCATCTCAAGTTACTAAACCTCCATTCTACATCACATAATTCATAACGACCACAACTAAAATATGAAGTAAAATTATGTTCTCATACACAACTACGGCAGCCCCTATACACGCATATTCCATAAACTCCATTAATTTCATAACATTATAATAACAAGCAACACACTACATAAAATTAATTCATTACTTCTACATTACACTACTCAAATTAGGCCACCACAACTACATACATATTCTGCGAATTCTTCATTCCTTTCTATACATCACAACAACGACCACATACTACATAAAATTGATTCATCAATTCAATGCCATACTGACACATATATGGCCAAACATAGCATGTACACGGCCATACACCGTATTCATATATTTTCATGAATTTCATTCATCCCCCACTCAACATATACAAAGCGTTCATAATATATGAAAAGAAAATTAAACACATACCTTTCTTCACTTATCCCTTCTTGCTCGGCTAGGTTCACCATTTGTATAACAAATGCTCTTATTGCTCAATAACCCTTCCATGTTTATTAGGGCCTTCCATTTGGTAGGAAAACTAGGAGGAAATAATTTTTTTGATCAACTTTTCCTCATGGCCATGTTTGGCCACCATGGCTGGCCTCCTTTTCTTCTTCTTTCTCTTTTTTTTTTTCTCTCTCTTTCTTATTTCATCAATTGGAATGATGAATTATTCACCCCCTCTCCTATATATATATAGTCCTTATAAGCATGTGAGGGGCACATGCCCTCTCCTCCCCCTTTTTTTTTTCTAGAGATTTCTTCTCTTTTCTTGAATTTTCTTTGAAATTCAACAAAGAAGACTAAGTGTCTTCTTATGGAAGCTTTGGCCCATATATCTTTATAATTTGCAATTAGCCCCCACTTAATACAAACATGAGCACATGCTACCCATGCCACACGGCCATCTTAGAAATTTCAAGAATTTTCTTAAATATTTGTGAAATTACCATTTTGCCCCTAGGCTTCCACAATATTACCATGAACCATTTTGCGAATATCCCTTTTTACCCTTGGCCTTTTCAATATTTCCATACTAATAAGGTTCATAAATAATATTCACAACCCCAACATCATTAAAATAATTTTGGAAATAGTCTTGCCTTTAACTTCTCGCAATTATCCCGAATTATCCAAACGTACGAAATACGGGTTATAACAACTAGAGGGTCGGGTACGGTATATATGTACGATGACATAATGATACGATTATGATATGATTTTATCTACCGAGACCCTCACTAGAGGTCCGGGACACGCTATATATATACATGATGATTATATGATTTTGATATGCATGATAAATCTTTTCGAAGGCAAATTTTATGATTTTCCGTATTCTTTACTTCGGTATGATCCGCTCTTGTATTTCATGCTTTACATACTGGTACATATTCCGTAGGCCTTGACACCTTTTCTTCGGGGGCTACGTTTCGTACGTATGTAATTTTGGTACACAGGGTGAGGTGAAGATATTAGTAGGAGATGTTCCGGCGGGATTGCGAGCTCCGATTGGTGGGAGTCTTTTAGGAGTCAAAGTATTATGATATGGATTCATGTTCCGAGTTAGAGAATTTGTAGACAGTGTCGTGGGTCTAAGATGTCGGTTATGTAAGCGGCTATGTAAGCCGATGTGTCATCATGCATTGCATTATAAGTTCTATATGTTTCTATACGTTACAGATTGTATTTGATCTGGAAAGGATAAAAAGCATGTTTATTTCCGAAGAACTTTCATTGTGTATCTATGTTATGATTTAAAAATCCAGTCCGATTATGAGAATTATGTGAGTCAGCGGGTTCACTCGGCCCTAAATAAGGGTCGGGTGCCCATCCGTCACTAACGAGAAATTAGGGTGTGACAAATTGGTATCGAGCGGTTCGTCTTGGGGGTTATGCAAAGTCGTGTCCGGTAGAGTCCTTGTTTATGGTGCCACATTTATGGCTACGGCATCTATGGATACTTTGCTCTTTGACATCTTAGATCGTGCCATAGAGCCAAGTTATAGGAAATGAGATTCCCGAGCGACTTAGCGGGGAGAAAGGCATCGACGGGGAGAAAACGACTAGCGACATTGGAAGTTACGAAGTACGCGAGTAAGCAAGAGTATGCAAGACATATGTCGAGTAAGATATTAAAAGTACGATTAAAATACAAGTTGAGATCAAAAAGGGAAAGTAGACAAGAAAGTGTGACGAGTCTTGATTGAGTTGGGCATATAAGATATGTTTATTATTATTTTTGTACTGTCCATGATGTTGGGGAATTTTGTGCCGTGATATGATATAATATGCATATATATATATATGTTGTACAGTGAAGCATTGTTGGTATTTCATGTGTACGAGGTTTTGAGATAATGCGATTCTACGAGGAAACTCTGCCGAAATTTTTCCAGAAATAAAGAAAGAATGAGGTATAGGTTTGTGGTATGTCTGGAAAGGTCGAGCCAATAGTAATGAGATTTTTTTTTTTTTGACTAAGATACGAGCGCAGTCGACTTCGGGAAAAAGGTTAATTGCGGAGTTGGGGATGACCATAATTAGAAGTTCGATATTGACACGGTGAAAATAATTGGGAAAGGTTTGGTAATCCTAAGAAATGATTCGAGCTGGTAAATTTTGATGAAATGTTATTTAAGGTCTTGACCGAGCGGCCCTAAAGCGGGGACGAATTGCACGCGTTTATAGTTAAAAGTAATAGTACGATTAAGATAAGAGCACGGGGAGAGATTGCGACGGGTATGAATGTATATATAAGACAACTTTGTGAGATGTTAAGAATAAAGTGGGCTAGAAAGGGTGAAGGATTAAGTGTTATATTATCGGGTTGATTACGAACGAGGATGTAATATGAATACTGATGGACTGTTATGGAAATAAGTAAACCTAATGAGAAGCGGCTAAAGCTATGACGTGGTCTACGTAGCTAGAATATAAAAGTAAGGGTGAAACGGAAAAGTGAGCTATAGAGCGAATAAGCGAGACTTATCAAGTTTTGTAAAGAGAGTTTGGAATAAGCGTCATACGATAGTGGAAATGATAGTGAGCGTAAGAAAAGAAAGGGTAATCGGGAAGGAGAGAATGGGAAGAGCGAGATGCTGATTAATAGTAGATTATGACATGTGTAACTAAGGACGCGTACTATAAGTGACGGGGGAATGTGAAAAGACTCTGATTCTGAGAAAAGACGAGGAACGGGGTAAAATGGGAGCGAGAAATCCAAGGGTAGGTAATCGAGCGTACTATAAGTAATGACGATCAAGTGAGCTCGTCGCATTGGGGACTTGAAAGTTCGGGGACGAAAAAAATATCCATCACAATTGAAAAGGCGAATACCGAGGACCAAAGGAGGGCAAAATGGTAATTGTGTTACGAGGGCATGTTGAAATATGTAAAGGCTTCGAATTACCCAGACTACGTGATGGAGGTCGTGCGATAAAGTGGACGCGATTATGCGAGCGTTAAAAGTGTCGTATTCCGCGAGTTCTAAAGTTAAAAACGTCTTTAAGCGAGAGAAATTCTAGGATGGGTGACCCCACAGGAAGTTTTCGAAAATTTTAAAAATTCGACGAGAAGTAAATGAGGAGTTAGAGTGATTTAAGGATAAATTAAGGTACGAGGAGTGGACAAAAACCTAAAAGGTCGCGCGAACGGAGCGAATTAGACGATAAAGAGGAAAAAATACATCGCAGCTACCGGAATTAGGGTAAGTTGGAATAGTGTTTGAAGATACCTTGTAAGCAAGACGGTAGAGAGTATATGTGTACATAAGTATGTATGAGATATCCTGTACATGGCTAGATCAAAGGACATGTGTATTCCGGCAACCAACGTAGTGGTATATGGAAGACGTTAATTGGACAAGATAACGAAGTTCAAGATGTTATATCCCGCCTTTTTGCATAATCGGAAAATTCGAAATAACTGTGATTTATGAGAAAGAAGGCCATGTTTGAATTTTTCTTAGTAGGTGTGTGGCGGATGTGGAAGCTTGAATGTGAAAACACCGGAGAAGGCCTAAGGGCAAATTTGGAATTTTGAAATTTGTTTCGGGAATTGCCAAATATGATTCATGAAGAATTGGGCCAAAAAAAAATAAGAAATCAAGGCCCAAGAAAGGTAGCCGGCTAACATGCCATGGCCCAAGTCCATGCATGTGATGGTCACATGATTTAATTTTGAGGGGGAGCAA
>NW_026724934.1:0-4677 GCF_029784015.1 Lycium ferocissimum
ACTTTATCCTTCAAAACCTGGGGATTGGGGGCCTTTGATCGATTCTCGCTTTTCTCTCTAACTCTCCTCTCTCCCTCTCTAAAAGTTTGTGGGACTTTATTGGATGGTATAAATGAATGTATTTTAATGACTTTAGCCCTTATATATGGGTCTTGGGCTCGGTTCCCACCGACCTTGAGTCGGGTTGGGCCAAGCCCGCACGACACATTTCATTTTTTAAAACGTCCATAACGTTTTATCCCTACGTCACATGCAGGCCCACGACCTATGGTTAGAAAGGTATTTCAATTATATAAAACTTTATTTTTGGATTTTTCCTAAATTCCCAAATAATGATGGGGTTATGGCCTCCCGAAATCAGATCACCCGAAAACGTAACTTAAAAACATCTTTTTGGAGGGCTTCCACTTGGATTTAGCTCAAGGATCCCTCGAGTTATGTTTAACTCTCACATATATTATCCATATAACTTGTCGTATGTCCTTTATAAAATCTCAACATGTGGACCCCACCTCAGCTTATGATTACGAGGGCTATATATCATTTAACGTATCGTTCCAATCATACTGTATGAATTCCAAATATCATACTCATGCTATCCTCATGCTAATATTGAATTTCTCATCCTTTATACCCGTAATATTTTTCTCCTCCCCGAGCTCACATTAAGCGCCGTCCGCCCTTTTAATAACGCGAAATTTTCTGGGGTGTAACATCGTCGCTAGTAGTGGAAGTGAAAGAGCGACAATACGAAGATCCCATGCTAATTCATTACAGAAATACACTCCCTTAGAAGGAGACGTCATCATTTAAGATTTCTGGAGTTGGAGCTCTCCGACGTCGAGGCAGGTTATGTGTTTATGTGTTCCTGATGTTGCTAGATTACACCACTAAATATTAAGTGAAGCCCATTGTTCCCGTTATTTCGTTCACCTGGAATAGCGAAGATGTACCATGATCTTAAATCTATATATTGGTGGAATGGAATGAAAAGGACATGCACCCGAACCAGCTCAATGTCCTAACTCTGCCGCAAGTGAAAATTGAAAGCACCAAAAATCCCGGTGGATTGTTGCAAGCTATAGAAATTCCAACTTGGAAATGGGAAGTAATTAACATAGACTTTCATTACAGTTTACCCCGTTCTCGACGTAAGTATGATTCTATATGGGTGATTTTGGATAGACTACCAAGTCACCATTTCTTACGTAACTACATATGTAGTGAAGATTATGCAAAGTTTTTATGTTAGAGAGATAAAGGCGACTAACATTCCAATTATCTCCGATAGAGGGACTCAGCTTACAGACAATTTTTGGAAATCTTTCTTAGAAGGTTTAGGGACGCAGATGAGTCTTAGCACGACATTTCACCTATTTATTGCATGGACAAGCCGAACGCACCATTCGTATTTCGAGGATATGCTGTGTACGCATATTGGATTTTGGAGGTAGTTGGGATGATCACTTACCACTTATTAAATTTGCTTATAACAATAGCTATCATTCTAGCATCCGGATGGCCTCGTATGAGGCTTTATATGGGCGAAAGTATAGATCTCCAATTGGGTGGTTCGAAGTGGGAGAGACTAAATCCGATGTGTAGGGTATCTTAGTGCCAAGCTATAAAAGAAAGTCAACGCTCTTACAAGATAGATTATTAACAGCTCAGAGTCATCAGAAATCCTATGCAGATAATCATCGAAGGGACTTAGAGTTCCAAGTGAAAGATTGAGTATTTTTTAAGGTGTCGCCAATGAAGGGCGTCATGATATTTGTGAAGAAGGGCAAGCTTAGCCCTCAGTACATTGGACCTTATAAGATTGTACGCAAGGTAGGCCGAGTGGCTTATGAATTAGATCTACCTCCTGATTTAGAGTCAAGCCACCCAAGCCATGTATCGATGCTTCGTAAGTGCATTGGAGATCCTTCTAGAATTGTACCAATAGATGATGTCCATGTTACCAAATAATAGTCTTATGAAGAAGTCCCCATTGCCATTTTAGATAGGCAAGTACGAAAACTCAGAACCAAAGAGGTAGCTTCAGTTAAAGTTTCATGGAGAAATATAATAGAAAGGAAATGACTTGGGAAGTCAAAGAAGACATGAAGTTTAGGTACCCGCATCTGTTTCCACCCCTAGAGGAGACCCAGGCAGAGATGCCAATATCCTCAGGTATGTAGTGTTTTTCTTGATGATCTCCTGGTCGTGTGTGGCCACGGTTACTGATGTTGTTGTTGTAGCCCTGTGAAGCGATGTATTTTGGGCTGCTGTGCAGGATGGTAGTGCCATATAATAGCAGAAACTCTGGCGAAAATTTTATAGAATCACAAGAAACCAAACATTCGAGGACGAATGTTCCTAAGGGGGGAAGAATGTTACATCTCAGAAATTTTCGGACTTGTTGCCTTGTGGATAGGCTAATATGAGCTTAAGGTGATTATGAAATCCTTACGAGATTAAGGAAGATATTAGATAACTTAAGGAGCATCCTATAAGATTTTGAATTCATACGAGTATGTGAAATTTAGTTTGTTGAAGGAAGTGAAATATAAGTCGTGTTCGGAAAGATTTTTGCTATAATTGAGCTAATGCTTATTTAGAATATCTTGAGGGGCTGCTATAGGAACTATTGCATGTTTAATGAAGTGTCACGACCCAACCCCGTAGGCCGCGACTAGTGCCCGAGCTGGACACTCGTATACGCATGTTAACTATAATCAGCCCACAACTAGCATATTAAAGAACTTATATATAAAAAGGCAAGACGTTCTGCAATAAAAACTCCGTCGTACGTATGCACACACCATAGCAACCCGTCTCCCGAGTTACAACTTTCGATAGATAATATCAAGCACAAGCCGGCAAGGCTATCATAACATGTGGAACGCCCAACTATATCCATACGCAAGCCGACAAGGTCGCCACTACATACGCATCCCAAAACATATATACATACGCAAGCCAACAAGGTCGCTTACCACAACGGGAACGTCCCAAAACATAAGTCATATGTACACACAACTACAAAGAACTATATACGTACCCACACATGTCTACGTACCTCTAAGAATAATACGTATCATATGACGGGACAAAAATTTCTCCCGCCGTACCCCTCAAGCATACATATACAACAAAAGGATTTGGGACCAAAAAAAATAGCTAAAGGGGGCCCTCCGTGCGAATAGGTATCCTAAACGGTACCAAAACGAGCGTCGTACTGGGGCATGAAATCCCCGAAGGAAAGGGTGGGACAAATATATATATATAAAGATGAATCGTAAACGGGTTATAACCGAAATACGAAGTACAAATAAAACATAAATAACAATACCAAAATACTTGCTTTTGAAACACAAATCACATGTTAATATCATATATCATATCCCCCCTTATAGGATTTGAACAGGTCGACCCGTCGGGGCCTGGGAAAAACCCTCAACAGGGCATAACTCCGTACCCAAGAAACTCCGTACCCGCATAATCCTATCACGGGAAGTCGTATCCCAAATAGCACCATAACACATGACACCATAACAGGGCCTCCCCCAAACATATAGGCCCCCCAGTGGGGACACGGTAAAAAATGTAATAACGGATGCACGAGCGAGAGGGAACATATGCTATAAATCATCTTTTGAGACTCAATAGACAAGTAGACTAACCAAAGCTCGAGTATCGGGATGATAGCCATATTAATTGTTCTAAATGCATTACGAACTATATGGGGAAAATCTCGGGTTAATCTGTATCAAACCAATACGGAACTTTTGAAAGTTAAGGACGTTATTCATTATAGAATCTTTTTGGAATAGGAACTCAATGCATCTTTACTATTCAAACATATAAAGACTGAGGGAAAATACATCCCGAGTTCTAACTAAGAATAATAAAATCATCAAACATACTCGGGTTTGAATGAGTTACCCCCGCTCATTCTTTTTTCCCAGGACATGCCAAAAAAGGGAAAGGGGAAGGCACATCCAGCGTTTACTCGCCACACACGTATCGGCAAAAGTGTTTCAACCTATATTGACGTCAAGAACTACGATTAAACTACGAAGAGATTAAAAAGTATCTAACGTTAATAATTCCCTTTTTAGATAATTAGGCGACATTCATATTAAACCAAATACTAAACCAAAACCAAAATCACTAATCATATATTCAAGTATCAACCCGAGACTATCCCAAAAAAAACCAGGACATTAGACCGTCAAAAACCCCCCAAAAAGCCCCCAAACCCAAAACACAAAACAACATATAATCTTCCCAAATTCAACAAAAATAACAACAAAACATTCTCCTCTTCCAAAATTTATGAACTATCCCAAAAACCCACGTTAACAAATTTCAATAAATGTAAGAAACTATATTAACATCATATTATTTTAACATCCCCCAAAAAAATTATAACTCCCAAATTAATCATTGAACCTTCATTCTCCCCCAAAACCATAACAAAAACAACCAAATACCAAGTAAAATCAATTCGCCATATCCCCCAAAAACCCCCAACCCCCCACCAACACACATAGTTCTATGAATTTCATTCATTTTACACATAAAGTCACACCCGACCACCAGGGTGTGAGGGCACCCGACCCTCCCGGTCGGCCCCAACCCTTAAAAGTTCACGAATAAACCCGTTTCGAAAATTTCTAAAAAGGGGAA
>NW_026724935.1:0-5167 GCF_029784015.1 Lycium ferocissimum
GGATTGAGAGCACTCGTTTTACACGAGGTGCCATTGGTTATTCTTTTGGTATATATATGTATATGTATGTTTTGGGCATGACGAGGTCTGTCCCGTCCCTATGTCTAGTACTCTAGTAGAGGCTCGTAGATGCGCGATTGTGGGTAGTATGGTCTCACAGTTCCTCATCATATGTAGATGTATGTATATATATATATATATATATATATATATATATATATATATATATATATATATATATATATATATATATATATATATATATATATATTTTAATAGCCGAAAAGGCTCATGTATATAAAGTGAATATGTTTCGAATGAAAATAGTTTTCTATGATTATGAGCATAAGAAGTATGAATGAGTGCCGGATGAGTAATAGAATGAGTGGTGCTCGGTGGTTAGCCCGGGGTACCCGTCATGGCCCTAGTCGGGTCGTGACATGTATATAGTGACAACCTTGTCGGCTTGCATATTTTGTTATGTTTTGGTCAGCTGTGACTCCTCAGGGGACAGGTTCATTCTGATATGTGACGTTATGAGTCTATAGCTTGCTTTTACAAATTTCTATATTATCCTTAGTTCCAGTCTGATTATATATAGCAGGTTCGTATACGAGTGTCCAGCTCGGGCACTTGTCATGGCCCATCGGTTTGGGTTGTGGCATGCATTAGGCTCAGGCTGAATTTAAAAAGTATCTACACTATGATGAGGAATGTTGAGACAGAAGGTTGGTGCTACATGGTTTGAAAAGAGGATAGAAATACCAGATTTTTTCATAATTTAGTAAATGGGAGAATAAAGAGGCTACATGTTAAGAAGATTCTAAATTCAGATAGGAACTGGCTTGAAGAAGAGGAGTTAGTGGCATACGAAGTGGTACGGATTATATGAAATGGATTATGAGGATAGCGCAGTAGTTATGCAAGGTACCACTGGTAGAAGAAGTAAAGAAGGTAATTGTTTACCTTAATGGTGATAGTGCTGGTCCAATGGTTTCTCTGGGTGTTGCTTCCAAAAATGTTGGGAAATTGTGCAGACAGATGTGGTGAACCTATTTTCAGACTTCTTCAAAGGCCACACTCTCCCAAACTCTATTACACACACAAACTTAGTTTTGCTACCTGAGAAGAATGCGGTACATGCTTTCTCTGACATGAGACATATAGGCTTGAGTAACTTCATTAACAAGGTCATTTCCAGGGTTTGTGCATGATAGATTGAAAAATATTATTCCTTCACTGATTTCACCTTTTCAATCTGGTTTTGTGAAGGGTAGGAACATTATTGAAAATGTCTTGTTAACATAGGAGATTGTGACAGACAAAAGGAAGAGAGGAAAACCTTCTAATATCGTTATCAAATTGGATATGACAAAAGCATAATATAGGGTATCTTGGTTATATTTAACTTAGGTACTCAGAAGGAGGATGGGTTTTGCAGAAGCTTTTATAGACATGATTTGGAGGTTGTTGGCAAATAATTGGTATTCTGTCCTTTTAAATAGGAAAGCACATGGGTTTTTTCATTCAACAAGGGGTGTAAAGTATGGTAATCCATTGTCAGTAGTTTTATTTATATTATCTACAAAAGTGTCGTTGTCACGACCCAACCGGAGGGCCATGACGGGCACCCGAAACTAATCTACCGAGCACCTCTTATCATGCTTCTCATAATCATGTGTACGTGAACCACATGGCTAACTCATGATTACCACAAATCAAAAGACACAAGTTCCATCGAACGTAAGCACATCTATATAAATATCTTTAACTATGCCCATATATACAAGCCGAAAAGGTTACCAAAAATGATGTACAAAATGTGAACCGATAAGGCTATGGAATATCTAGCTATATACATCTGTCTACGAGCCTCTACATGGAGTATATAATATCATAAAGATGGGACAGGACCCCACCATGCCTATATATGTACACGAAAAGAATAATACCAACTCTTTGCAGCCTCACGGATCAAACGGAGCACTTCTATGCAATCTCGATGAAGCATTCAAAGGTGCGTCCGTCTCTCCTTGTCTACGTGGGCATGAACACAACGTCCACAAACAAAAGGACATCAGTACGAATAATGTACTGAGCATGTAAGGCATGAATAGTAACATGATGAAAGCATGAAGATAACATGAGATAAAGAGAACAATTTATACCTCTTAATACGATTTTCATGCGTACTTAACCTTTCTCTAAAGGAAACATTTCATACATATACATGTAATGATACCATACCTGCCATGTAGGCTCGGTGTCACCATACGCGGCCATAACAAGGCTCGGTATTGTCCAATACCCAACCATGTCAAGAATCGGTGTTTTTCATACCCAACTACAGTGGTGTGCACGCAATAGATATCATACCGGGGCATATAAGCTCGGTGTCACAACATAGCTGTATATATATATGACACACATGAGTATCCAAAGGGAACATTACAACTCTATCGGGGTGACATAGAGTCGGTAAGCCCCCGATTTTTATTATGGAAGAACTATCATCATCATCATCATTATCATCATCACTATAAAGAGCTTTTCTCAATAATACCTCAAGATTCTTGGAAGTCATGAGATTCTAGCATTTTCTAGGACTAGGACATTACGGATATATTAGATGGATTCGCAATAAGGAAATCGTGCCTTTGGAAAGAAAGGGTTAGCTTTAACATACCTTTACATCTTCTTAATTACATACGTTCTCCTCCAGAGTCTGCAAAATCTACATTCAAGAGGATTCATACTACTACATTCAAGAGGATTCATACTAAGGTTAAGTCTTGAAAACAATCCTAAGTTCAAACTAGTGTAATTAACGAGCTAACGAAATTTGAGCAGCATTTCCCCTATTTTGTCAACTTCCACCATATTACAAAACAACTCCTAAACAATAATAACAACATCCACAATATCATAATCAAGAAGTTATATTCAATTTAATCTCAAATTTGTCCAAAATCCTTTCAAGTTCATCTCATGACTTCTTCTTCACTTCAACACTTTATAACTTCTCCACTTTAATTCTTTTCCTTTCCAAGGGTTACTAAAAAATTTCATCAAATCAATCATGTAAATAATATGGATAACATACCTTATAATAGGAAAACTTCACCTCATTCAACTCCTTTCAAAACCAAGTTCATCACAACTTCGGAGAGAAACAAGAACAATCACCTTCCATGGATTATCTTTGATGTTTTGATGTTGATCTTCTCTCTTGATGATATGGAAAGGTTTAGAGTGTTATGGAACCTTCAAGAAATCTCAAGAATCCTCTAGAGGTGTGGGGAAATAAGTGGGAGGTTGAGATGAAAATGGGGTCTTTTGAGATTTTAAAAGTTGACAAAGTCGCCCCCCTCCCCCGCATCAACTTACGGTGGAGATGCAGCCCTATCTCCCCTCCTCTCTTTGGGGTGGAGGTTAGGCAGTGGGGGCTGCCAATTTGGTGAGTTTTCTGCCCATATGCGGCCTAGCATACTGAGTATGCGGCCGCATATGGCCCCATTTTCCCCGGTTTCGCGAAAATGCGTTCGTTTCGATTCATTTGCCCTCCAATCCTTATGGAACCTTCTTAGTACTTGTATAAAACTTAATTAACCATATAAGGGGACATATATCTCCCCCTCAAGGCATTACTAAACAATGTATAGCTCAAATGATACGAAATTTTCCTAAAAATAGGACTCAAATTCCAATTCCTTCAACGAACTCACTTCCGCCGATTCATATGACTCCAAAACCTTAAGGTACACACTTAAAGTTATCAAATACCTACCTTAACCTTATAAGGGCTTCATGTCCACTTTAGTCTCACGTTAGTCTACCCATAATGCAACGACACGAAATTTCCAAGATGTAACACTTGTCTAGATCATTGCATGCATTATTTGACAATGGGTTGTATACTGGCTATGGTATGACAAAATGGAGTGCAAATCTTAATCATTTATCATATGCAGATGATACCATCATCTTTGCATTTGCTCGTGAAGCTTCTCTAAAGATGAAACAAGGCAGAATTATGAAACACAGTCAGGCCAAAAGAGCAACAAGGACAAGATTGTCTTCTGCATGCACCAAAATTGTCATGACCTGACTAGGCCCATGACGGGCACCCGGGGCTAACCACCGAGCACCACTCATTCTATTACTCATCTGCTTTCATTCATATTTCTTATGCTCATAATCATAGAAAACCATTTTTATTTGATACATATTCACTTTATACACATGAGCCCTTCGGCTATTAAAATAATATACATACATATATATATATATACAAAGAGAACTTGTGAGACCATACTACCCACAACTACGCATCTACGAGCCTCTGCTATCGAGTGCTAGACATGGGAGATGGGATGACCCCATCATAGTGCCCAAAACATGAATATATACATCAAAAGAACAAGTCAATGGAACCTCCGGAATAATGGGGTGCTCTCAATCAGCTAATAGCTCCTACGAGTCTGGATCACCTCCCTGTCTACCTGTGGGCATGAACACAGTGTCCAAAAAAAAAAGGACGTCAGTACGAACATTGTCTGCAGTATAAGGCGCATCGACAATAACACACATCAATGAAATGAGGAAGCATCAAATGAGGAGCAATCAGAAAAATTTGTGAATTATTGTTATATCCCGCATTTTTGTACATTGGGACAATCTGGATTAATTGATATAAATTGGGGACAAAACCATTTCGGGATACAAAGTCGAGACTTTTGACCTTGACATTTTATTTTGAGACATAAGTTGTTCATGAATTTGTTGGTATGGAACAATTAGAAAAATTTGGGACCAAAAAGTGATATTTGGAAGTTTAAAATCATGCAAAAATAGGCCTTGTGGCCGTGTGGCTTGTTGGATGGTCCCACACATTTGTGTTCAATTTTAATTGGTCCAATACATGTGTGGGCCAAGGACACTTGTATTATTCATATAAGGTGTAAAAGATGACCAAGTCTTCGCATTTATCATCTTCCATACTTAGAAAAAAAAACAAGTTTTAAGCACAAAGAGAGGTTCTGCGCCACTTGGAAATTTCAAGTCCAAGAACAAGCCATCCTAAAAATATTTTGTTGATGCAAATCCACTAATTTGAAGTCCCTAAGTAATGTGGAAGCGTTGTTTGGTCATCCAAAACCCTTTTGGC
>NW_026724936.1:0-8243 GCF_029784015.1 Lycium ferocissimum
AGATGACACTTGACATCTTTTGTGCTATTATATGAATGGCACAAGTGTCCTTGGCATGTGTGTTTGGAGCAATAAAAATTGAACACAAATTGGGTGGGCCATCTTCAATAACCACACGGCAAGGAAAATAATGCATGATTTTCAACTTCCATTTATTCCATTTTTGGTCCCAAATTTTCCTAATTGTCCCATGCAACAAATTCATGAACAACTTATGTCTCAAGACAAAATCAAAGGTCAAAAGTCCCGACTTCGCATCCCGAAATGATTTTGTCTCTAACTTATCATAGTTAAACCGGATTGTCCCAACGTACAAAAATACGGGATATAACAGTATGCCTTGCCATCTCTTGGCAAACTTTCTCGTCTAGCATCGAATGTCTTTACAATCTCACTTAGGGTCATCAAATGTCATTCTTTACTTATTGTAACACCGAATACTTCATGCACTTCGTTAGCTTATTCACTGTGCATTAACGGGAAATTTTTCGAGGTGTAACATTCTTCCCCCCCTTAAGAACATTCATCCTCGAATGTTAGCACTTGCCTAGAATTCTATAAAAAATTTTTGCCAGTTTCCCCTATAATATGGCACTACCATCCTCACAACAACCTATAATAACAATGCCTCGCGGGGCCATGACGTAATAGCAATAGAATTTGGCTACACACGACCCAAATGCATAAAAAGGAAAACATACATACCTTATGATCTTGAAGTCTCATCTCGGCCCTCTTTCGGGGGTTGAAATAAGTGCCGGTACTTGGATTTCATGATTTCTTTTGCTTCCCATGTCATTTCTTCTCGGTTATTTGTCACACCCCAATTTTCGATAAGGTGTGATGGGCACCCGACCCTTATCTAGGGCCGAGCGAACCCTCAGACTATCGTAACACTCGAATTCATATTGGGCCCTCGACCAAATCATAAATACATAACAAAAATTTTTCCGGAAAAACAAACATACTTTATATTTTCTTCAAATTACACATAATCTAGAACCGTACGTAATCAGAAACCACATACAACAATACTACGGCTTATGGAGCCGCTCACAAGATGACATCTCACACACGACTCGCTCGCAAAGTCTCTAACATGACCGGATATCATAACACAAACAGCTCGACTCGGCAGCACTCGAGACAAATTGGAGCTCGTCGGCCCCCCGTCAACATCTGCCGCTTTAACGGCTTTAGCTCACACAGGTCCAGCCACTGCGGCATGAAACGTAACCCCCCGAAAAGGGGGTCGCATTTAAGATGTTGTCACGACCCAACCCGAAAACAGGACTAGCGCCCGAATCGCGGGCGCCGTCGTACCAAAAGCCACAAATAATAACTCGAGACACTTAGAAAAATTTGGGCGAAGTTTCCTCCGTTTTTCTTACTAACCAAAGTCGCACAAGAAAATACCAACGAGGCCACACGGGCCAATATAGCCATATATATATATATAGAGCGAGCCGACAAGGCCGCGCCGGTGAATAACCGCCGAACATACCATACGCGCATAAGCGCGCAAACGCTAACTCGCCCCACGGACATGTCTCGGGCCTCCCAACATACGACGACGAATCGACAGTCAGAAGGCGGACGGGGCCCCGCGTGCCCAAATAGTTATATATATACGAACGTATGTACAACGGAAGATATATACCAAAAATATCGACTCGGATCAAGGGAGCTCTCTGGACGGACGATATCCTAAGGTGGCGGCGTATCATGCGGCGCGTACGCACTGTGGGCATGTAACTTGACCCCCGCGAAGCAAGGGTCCCGTGCGAAATGTACCGAGAGTATGTAAGCGGAAACATAATATACATAAATACAATAACCCGAATCGGATGCGTAAAAATCATGACGGACGGATAATACGAAGTAGGCGGACGATCGGACCGTGCAGTCCGAGCTTACGGAGCGTGCAGACGAGTCATAATCCATATCAGACGTACGAAGCGCCAGCAGACGCGGAAGTATGCATGCGAGTCATAATTACATACGGACGGACATGTCGTAAATCGGATGCCAATCATACGGACAGATCCGGCCGCTGGCAAGGACGCGTGCACGAACCGGGCCCTCGTAGTACGGGACGCGGTGGACAGACAGAATCAGATCAAATGCCATCCTGGCCGCCATCTCCGTAATATCACATAATCAGATCATATCGGGTCATATCAGACCATATCAGATACAGACAGAACCCGGCCCGCACAATCCGAGGGACGCGGTGAACAATGCAGTGAGGTGCACGAATCACAGAACCTGGCCCGGGCGCAGTGAAGGAAGCATTGGGACATCCACGAACAGACAAATGAGAAACCATATACATACAGACCGACATACAGACAGAGAATAAATTCGAGATAGCTCGAAAGGTAAATCAAATCGAATAGGCGGATCATATCGGAACGGAATATCCGAATCGTAACCGAGAGGTCGAATAATAGTCGGACTCGGAGAGACGATCATAATGCCTATTGGTTAACGGACGGAACATAATCAAAAGTTAGCTATGAAAAACGGACAAAAACGGATCGATTTGAACCATACGGGAGTATCGGTATCGTGGGCCCACCCGGACCCAACCATAATAAAGGGCGTAAATTATAGATAATAAACCTTAGGGAGTCGTCCAAAAATCATTTTAGAATGCTTCGACTCCATTTATGGAAGTTATATACTTATAGGCCAAATTGGAGGAAAAGGGTTCAATCTTCGACGTATTTTGCGCAAATTTCAATCTCGAATTACGAAGCAGAAATGTCATCGAGGCTCGGCATCGTCAAGCCTATTAGACTCGAACATGCCAAAGAAAGATAGGGAAGGCTTTACATACCGGATTACGCCTTACGTGCGTCCAATCTCAATTCCCGTTTCGCCCAAAACTCGCAAATGGTCATTCTTACCAATTACTATTCATGCAAACTAACATTTCAACCTCGGGGTTACACTTGGCTACCGAAATTCCGGCAGCACTTCCCCTACAATTATGACATCCCGAGACTTCGTCTCGGCTCGAATAACCAACAACAACCAACAACAATACCAACAAACACAATAAAACGCAATATGACCTATTCGGTCATTTTTCCAACACAATGTCATAACCTCCATTTTCAACCTCATATTTCCAATTCAATCCCAACATACTAATCAAAATCATTATAATTCCATTCGGAAACATATCATAATCATTTCTACCACACATATACAAGATATACATAAAGTATACAAAACATGTAAACTTTCCACCAAAATCACAATTTATCCAATTCTTCCAATCTTTAACATACAAGTTCATAACTCATTTCCATCATCCAAATTCATCAACCTTAATCATATTTTACACCTTAAACATTTCATTCCCATTATTACATAAATTCATACTAAATCAACATAAACTTCCACATTCCATTTTCATACAATCTTACGTCGTTTTTTCTACAGTTACCATACAAGGATCATAACTACACAACTAACGCATTAAACAACACAATTCATTTCCATTCCAAATCACCTATACCCCACGGCCACATTGTAATTTTTTCCAACTTTCATCGATTCATTCGTCTCTCATCTCCAATATTAATTCCATCATAACCACAACCATAATACAACATAAAATTCCACACATCTCACTTATATAATCACACACACACACACGGCCACACATGCACACACATACACGGCCTACACACTTTTCACACACATGCACACCATAATTCCATAATCTTCATCCAATTCCAAACATAATAACATATAAACTCATTTCATGATTCAAGAACATAGAAATCTTACCTTTTTCCAATTCTTCCACTTGCCAAATCAAGCACTCCCTTAACTTGAAGCTTATGCCAACTTGTAGAGCACCTTCCACTTAGTAAGAATTCAAGAAGACACAATTTTTGAACCAAGAACTAAGGCTCCAAAATTTTTTCTTTCTTTCTCTTCTTTCTTTTCTCTTGGAGCCGAATTGCTCTTCCTTTTTTTTTTTGATTTATCTTGTCTTTCTCTTGAAGTTTCTAGGCTAGTGATCCTTTTAATATTAATTGGCACATGACAAATTTTTAAAACATGGCCTTGGGCCTAACATGGCCGGTTGGGCCTCTTAAATTTAGCCTCATTTCTCTCATTTTATTTTGAGCCCAATTCATTCAAATCTCCTTTTGTAATTTCCGAAACCAATTTCCAAAATTCCAATTTTGCCCTTAGGCCCTCTCTCGTGTTTTCGCATTCAAGCCTCCATAATTGCGACACACTTGCTAAGAAAATTCAAATATGACCTCCTTTCACATAAATCACAATTATTTCAAATTTTTCAATTATGCGAAAAGGCGGGATATAACACATGTACTGAGTATGTAAAGCCGGAAAATCCATTAACAAAGTCATAATCGGAATGAAACACTACAGAAATCAAGTATAGGAATCAGAGGGTCATAACTTGCCTGCAGCACTTATCCTGTATATATATGTCAGTATGCAAAACATATCACAATCATATTATGTCGAAAAATCATAAGCGAGGTACAGAAAGTAGAATTAATAACCAGAATGTCGAAAGGCTTAGCTTATTCTTCTTTCTTTTTGAAAAACATTCCTGTTTTACATATATATGAAATAGATCAGATTATCATAACTGACATTAGCCGGTGTGGGATTGGCCTAAACCGTGCGGATTTTGCCTCGCCATCGGGTTTGCCCCACCACCGCTCCGAAATAAGATCGTCTCATTATCAGAACAGACTCATAGTAATGTCAGACTTCCACATTATCAAGTCATTGTATCATCAGATCAAACAGAATATCATATCATATATCCTATGCGGTCCATAATGGGACCCGGCGGACGGAACGTGGTCGCCCCTCCTGCCTTGGGCGCCACAACACATCATACTTCGGAAGCTCATCATACTTCGCATTGTGCGCACGATAGTACCGGCCCGGGACTCGGCGAAGGGAACAAACATATGCACGAGCGAGAATCCGTGGGATCTATATGCCATTCGGACATTCATACGGACTTAACGGAATAGTCAGACAATTTATCTTTCACAGTCCAATAGCATTAATCATATCAAACGAAACTTTTAGGCATCGCCATCACGTATCAGAATCATATATATATATAAATCTTTATTCTAAACTTAACCGATAAGTGAGTATCATATTCGGAAGTTAAATTATTAGCCATATTAAGTTATATCCACAAGTTGCCAGAACTATGCAACGGAACATCCTGTGGGCCCACGGGCAAGTACCAAACCGACCCGGGCCCGCATATGAATGTCGGGGGGTGTTATACATTAGGGAACCTCCACGAGCGTTTCGGAGCGATCCGAGCCCTTAGTCAAAAGTTAGGGACGTTCGTAGTTTCTGACTCTTTTATGAACATATTCTTTTAAGCACATTCTTATTCAGTCATACAAAGGCATAGAAACTATAATTTGCCTACATTAGGCATACGGAGGTCAAGAAACAAATAAGAATCACGGACATGCGCGGATCGTAGGAGTAGAGTTACCTCGGGGAGCTGATCATAGCCTATTCATACTAAGACATGCCAAAGAAGGAAAGGTGAGCTTTACATATGTTATATCCCGTATTTGGAACGTTGGGACGGTTCGGGTTAACTATGATAAGTTAGGGTAAGACCTTTCCGGGATATGAAGTCGAGACGTTTGACCTTCGATTTTGTCGTAGGACCTAAGTGTGTATGATGTTATTGGTATGGAAACATCAAAGAAACTTTGGGACCAAAGATGGAATATGGAAGTTGGTCAATTATTGAAAGAAATTGAGAGAAATAAAATAGGCCATGTGGCCGGCCACTCAGGAGTGGGCCATGGCCACATGGTTGGCCATTATTTGAAATAAAAGGTCAATAAGGACTCATTTTATCACCATCTCAAGACATTAGAAAAATCAAGAACATTGGAGAACAAAACCCATCAACCATTCGCCAAGAGCCTTCAACTTCAAGACCAAGATTAACCTTCCCAAAAATTTTTCTTCTAAGCAAATCTACTAAATCAAGGGTGCTTGATAACGTGGAGTTGTTGTTTCAAGCGTTGGATTGCTCGTTTTCATCCTTGGCCAACTTTGGACAAGTTGAGGAGTTGTGAAGAAAGGTAAATTCTAATCTTGTTTTATGAGTTATGGAAGGTTTATGTGTGTTGTTGTATGTTAATATGGATGAAATTCATGAGAGTTTTGTATTTGAAGTTGAAGCCGTGTGTATGGTAGTTTAGCCGTGCATGGGTGTATGTTGTGTTAAAGGTGGTGCATGAGTTCTATGTAACATGTTTGGTTGTTGTAGAGTGTTGGAGTGAATGAAAATCATAGCATATATGTGGGTGAGGTTGGCCGAATATGGCCTATTATGTGTGTCAAGAAATGAATTAGTTTTCTTAGAATTTTGGTTGTTGTTGTTATGTGGATTCCATGTTGGAAATAAGAGTTTAATGATTCGAATTGGTATTGTAAGTGTTGTGGGCTGTTTTGGAAGATTTTGTGTGTTTAGTGTGATTTTTATATTTATGGAAATGGCATGGTTAGAGTATGAATTGTTGGAGCAAATCATGATTTGAAACCGAGAAATGTGTTTGAGTTGAAGTTCTCGGGTTTGGGGACCATTTCGGGTGGATCGGAGTATTTGTTGGGTTGTTGGAAATATTGCATGAATTATTTAAAGAGTTCTTGAATGTTGTTTGAATGGTTTTGGATTGATAATTGAATATGCGTTAGTTTGATTACATATTGGTTTGTAAGTATGTAGTTGTGGTAAGCATAATTGGAATGTTATTGGAATGTGCGGGAGAAGAATCTTTAGTGTTCAAATATGTTTGAATTGATTATGGATATTATTGGAATGATTGTTGGTGTTGTTGTGTTGTTGAATTTGGCCGAGTTGAATTCTCGGGGTTGGTCATTTATAAAGGTCTTTCGCCCAATTTTCCGTAGATTATGTGTTAGTTTGGAGATGAATTTCTAAATGCTTGGTTGACGTTGGTATTTATTAATGTCATGTAGATCTTGGGAGTTCGAGATATAAGTTTGATTTGGATTAGCGTTGTGGGCGAGCGAGGTATGTAAAGCTTAACTCTTCTTTCTTTTGGCATGCCTTAGTTCAATATAGGCTACGATACTAGCCTCGAGGAAATTCCATTCTCATAATCCGAGCATGTCTATGATTCGCGTTTGTCTTTTGGTACTCGTATGTTGATGTGAGAAAATATTGGGTTTGATGTTGTTGGAAAAATTGATTTTAAAGTTGCATAAAAATTTGGTTTTCAAAAGAGTTTTATTCTTAAACGATGTTGAAACTACGAACGCTCATAACTTTCGACTAAGGGCTCGGATTGCCTCGATATCGTCGTGGGAGGTTGTATGACGTGTGTGAGTATGTTTTTCATAGGCGGGCCCGGCTCGGGTTGACACTCGTCCGTGGGTCCCGCGACCTTCCTTTGTACTTCTTCGATGACGTTTGAGAGAGTTTGGTATGACGATTTTCCCCGATTCCCAATACGGTCCTTTTACTTACTTTTTGAACTTATGATAACGATTTATGCATATGGTTACTCACGACTGCGTCGTGCGGTTTGTTGGTACATCGTTCCACGGTTCCGGCCGGTTTGTTGTCGTGCGCATTATGACATTCTGGCAGTTAGGCCGTGTTACTGCTTCCCGAGACCTCGCCATAGGCCGGTTCCAGGAGTTATGCTGTGATATGGCTTATGATGTGTTGTGATGATGTTATAGCCCGTATTTCGTACGTCCGGACATAGCGAGACAATGGTGAGAAATTAAGGATAAGACTACGTTCGAAATATTTTAATGTCCGAGTTGGTAGAAATATTATTCATGAACATCGGTATTAAGGAAATATTGAGAAAGCTAAGCAAGGGGAAGAGAAATTCGTAAAATGGGCCGTGAAATAATGCGGAAGGTTAGGGACAAAATGGTAATATTGAGAAAAGTCAAGGGGCAAAATGGTAATTTCACCACAAGTTCAAGAAAATTCTTGAAGGGCCAAAGTGTGCCTAGGAACACAAGTGGTCATCTTTGACCACTTTAGGAAATTCAAGGAAGAAGAAGAAAATTCAAGAAAAGGCCATATTGGCCATGTGATGAATAAATATGGACCAAAGTGTACATGGCAAGATAACGGTCATCTTTTGATTTAAGAAAATTTCAAGAAAAAGGAAGAAAAGTCTAGAAAAAAGGAAAAAAGAAAA
>NW_026724937.1:0-10731 GCF_029784015.1 Lycium ferocissimum
TAATCCAAATCAAACTTATATCTCGAACTCTCCAAGATCCATGACATTGATAAATACCAAGGGCCAACCAAGCATTTAGAAATTCATCTCCAACTAACACATAATCCTCCCAAAATTTGGCAAATTTCCCTTTTATAAATGATACCCCAAAAATTCAACTCGCCAAATTCAACAACACAACAAAACCAACAATCATTCCAATAATATCCATAATCAATTCAAAATTTGAATACAAAAGATTCTTCTCCACACTTTCCCAACAACATTCCAATTATGCTTACTACAATACCCTAAAAATATGTAATCAAACAAAATATTCAATTATCAACCCAAAACCATTCAAACAACTTAAAAATTTCTTTAAATAATTCTACAATATTTCCAACAACCCAAAAAATTTTTCCAAAAAATGGCCCCCAAAACCCCGAGAACTTAAACCCTTTTTTAAAAATTCCTCTTTTAAATCATGATTCGCCCCCAACAATCCATACTCAACCCAGTTTTCCATAAAAAAAAATTCACTAAATGCACCAAACCTTTCAAATCACCCCCAACCTCCCTTCCAATTTGAACCATTAAACTTTTTTCCAACAAAAAAATCCACATAACAACAACAACCAAAACTTTAAGAAATTTGATTCTTTTTGGCACAATAAGGCCATTTGGGCCCAACAAACCCTACCAAAAGGATAATTTCATTCTTTTTTTTCACATTACAACAATCAAACACCCCCTTTTTAAACTTAATTCACCACTTAGACACACAACACAAAAACACACAAAACTGCCAACTACCATGTACACGGCTTCAACTTCAATTAAAAAATTTCATGAATTTCATAAAACAACATACAACCACCAAAAACCCTTTCCTTAACTCATAAAACAAGATTAGAACTTACCTTTTCTTCCAACCCTTCAATTTGCCCAAAGTTGGCCAAGGATAAAAACGAACAATCCAACGCTTCCAACAACCCCTTCCACGCTAATAAGCACTTTTAATCTAGTAGGTTTCATGAAGAAATATTTTTTTGCAGCTAAATCTTGACTTGTTTTTTTTTTTTCTGGCCGAATGGGAGCTTATTCTTGCTCTTCAATTTTCTTGATCTTTCTAGCTAATGAAGATGATGGAATAAGATGACTTATTACCTTTTAATTTCAACATACTAACCATGTGGCCATGGCCCACTAAAGGTGGCTCTTACCACATGGCCTATTTTATTTCCTCAATTCTTTCAATTATTGGCCAATCAATATATTCCATCTTGGTCCCAAAGTTTCTTTAATGTTTCCATACCAATAACATCATACGCACTTAGGTCCTACGACAAAATCGAAGGTCAAACGTCTCGACTTCGTATCCCGGAATGGTCTTAATCCTAACTTTTCATAGTTAACCCGAATCGTCCCGTCGTTCAAAATACGGGATGTAACAATTCCTTTGGTCTGTAATACTTCCCTATTAGCCTTGCTGGCTCTATGATACTCGTGACGTTGTAGCGACCTTGTTGGTTAGCATATGTACACATATGTTGGATTATCGGATATTTCTGTGTTAGGCCTTTTCTGCGTGGAGGTGTTCTTTGGATTACGGTATATAAAGTTCAAAGTAACTGTTAAGTTAGGTAGTCTCCGGCCCACGGGGCGGAGCCCATCATACTCCTCATCGGGGTGTGACAAATTGGTATCAGAGCTGTTCAGTCCTAGGATGTCTATTAGGCGTGTTCAGAAGAGTCCTGGTTATTGGTATGTCGTGCACCATATCTAAAGCCAGGAGGCTACAGGGCATTTAGGAAGACATTCTTTTTCATGATCTAGATCGTACGGTAGAGCCAAGTAAGGATGATATTAGCTAATCTTTTCCTATTTAAATTTCAGCGATGCCTCAAAGAAAGAAGAAGGCCAGCAAAGTACGGGGTGCTGCGGGGGAAGGCTTGAGCCGAGTATCCCCAGCCGAGTTAGGGCATGGTGAGGCCTAGAGTGCTACCCCCTCGCATGCTACCTCTACTCAATTAGTTATGAAAGAGAATGACAGAGCTCCAGACCCTCCGGCTCCTCAACCTCCAGCTTCTCCCTCTGCTATTTCTGATCAGGACTTGCGAAATGCAATCCAGCTATTAACTACATTGGTGGCTACCCAGACTCAGCGGCAAGCTAGCCTTTCGGATAGGGCTGTAAGTTCCTGCGTGCATGACTTTCTTACTTTGGAACCTCCAATTTTCACGGGGGAAAACCCAAAGCATGATCCTCAGAACTTTGTAGATCGAATGGGCCGCGCTTTGAGGGTGGTGCATGCTTCTGATACAGAATCAGTATACCTAACCTCTTATAGACTGTGGGATATGGCCGCAGTATGGTATGAGTCCTGGCAATAGTCAAGGGGGCAGAATGCACCCCCAGCATGTCACGACCCAAATCGTTGGGCCATGACTAGTACCCGAGTTTGACGCTCGTATACGAACCTGTTAGATATAATCAGACTGATGCTAAGGACAATGTGGAAATCTGTAAAAGCATGCTGTAGAATCATAATGCCTTATATCGGAATGAACCCCGTTTCCGGAGTGAGCCACGCCTAACCAAAACATAACAATTATGTAAAAGTTTCATTGTAATGATGCTAATTATACACGGAGACATCCAAGATGAACTATATCGATATGGCTGACCAAACCGTATATACACAACCCACATATGTCTACATACCTCTAAAAGTATAACAAAGCCTACGTCAAAGGACCTATACCAAAATGACTCAAGCTCCGGAACAATAGAGCTCTCCAAGCAACCGAGTGTAAGTCCTCAGACTCCAGGATCACCAAACTCAGAGGCTCAATCGCGGGCATGAAAACGCGACCCTCGAAGAAAGGGGGCCAGACGGAAAATGTACCGAGTATGTATGCGTAAGAGTAGCATACACATAGAGGTTATGAAGAAAAATCGAGAATCATAAACTAAACCGACCGACGGAATACATCTCGTAAGGTCCACTATTCGAACATGTCCGTATGAATGCATCTATATGCCACGCATCTCGAACATATCCGTATATCTTCGCTACTAAAAATTCCTTCGAGGGCGTATGATATGCAATGCATAGGTCATAGTGCCTAGGACATCTCGGCTCGATCGCTATCCCATAAAGGCCCCGTCGGGCATCATAATCATCATATATGCCCCTTCGGGCATCATAACCATCATCATTGTGCACCAGCTGATCAGGTGGTAATGCTTCTATAGCGCCTCGCCCTTTTTCCATACCCCATACATATTTATATAATATACATAAAATACGCGTATATAACGCCTGCTGGTCACGGGCCAATATGCATGTATGCAAATGAATGTAATGCATAAACATAAACTAACCTTATCATGATACAATATATGGTAGACCCGTGGAATGTGGCGATTAACTAAAATAGAGGGGCATGGTATCATCAATAATCGAGATGCTCCTAATACTTCTAAGAGTAGAGTAATATGGAGACTCGATTACTCGTTGTTCGCTCGTATCATAGGATCATGCCAAAACGAAAGAAAAAGGAAAGCCTTAACACAATCGTTCGCCCTCCAATTATCTACTCTTATTCGTCCGAGCTCGCAAGTCTACATTTAAGAGGATTCACACAATCGTTAGACTCATCGTTATACGCTTTTCTTAGTCCTTGAAATAAATCCATTTATAATCTGCCGAAATTCGGACAGCACCTCTCCTGTATATATGCCTAGCCCGAAATCACAATACCAAGAAAACAACAACAACAACAACAGCACCAACATCAACAACATCATCAATACCAAAATATTCCATAAAAACATCCCCACGCGATGTTTGTCCAATTTCTCAACCAACAACTTTATTATACAACCATTTCATCACTCTATCTTCGTAACTAACCAAAAGTAATATTAATAAGGAGAGATTCATACCTTATTTTTAAAAAACAACATATCTTCAATATCCACCTTGAATCCACCGCAAAACTATACTAGAATCACATCCATGCGTTTATCCGAGCTTCGATTAATACTCCGTCGCTTGAAAATTGCTTACTTTGTGATTCCCTCTCCTTCTCTCTTCAATTTCTGGAAATTTCTAGCAAAATCTGATGAAAAAAAGGGGGTTATTACCCTTTATATAGGGTCAAATTCGGGTCGGGTTCACTGTAGCATTTTATTGTAGCAAAGATGCTTGTACCGGTCGATGCGTAGCAACATCAGTAGCACGCATTTACTTTCTGTCAATACCGAACTTGTAACGTCCATAATTCTCTACTCCGATGTCCCATCGGCAGGCGGTTGTTGCGTTGGAAACTAGACTCGACGAACTTCAGTTTAGGCTTTTTGTTTCACTTCAAAACACTTCATATGTTAAGACATATTCGTCCCACAAGTTGGACCAAAATTTTTACACAAAATATTACCCATCCTTTCTCCAAAGTTGTACTACACCCTTTCTTCCACTCATTTCCTTATAAAACCTTCCGGTATACCTTATATACATCCTTCACTCGTTAAATATACTGAATAATTCTTTCTTCTTATATTCCAAAGTGGTTTTACTTAACCCTAACTCAACATACTTATGTTTTAAATTTGATAAGTGTTCTTCGAAGATACGGAGTGTAACATCCTTTCCCCCTTAGAAACATTCGTCCTCGAATGTTGCGAGATCGCCAACCCGACACTATCTTTGATTCGTTAGAACAATTATTTTTTCCTTTAGGGTCCGATTACCATTTGCTTAAACTATAACTTGGATCGATCTCTTCTCATTCTTTCTTAACTCCTTTATTGCCTTCGGTCATTTTCTTTCACTTCTTTGTCCTCATGTACATGATCGGAAATTAACTAGCATCTCGCTCTTGTTCTTTCTCAAGTATGGTAGTCTTGACTTGCCGTGCCATAACTATTCATCGTTCTGTGAGTATTCTCTTTTTCTCGCTCCTTGTTTCCCTGTTAGTGGGCAATTACCTTTCTCATATATGGCGCCCTCTTTGCGTTTACTCTCTTCGGTGCTATCTCGGGCTATCCTTTTTGTACCCGTTGATCTTAGATATACACTATACCGATTTTTTGTAGTCCATTAGTCAGGCTCTCTAATCCTTACATCTTTGTCGCCATCTCTTTTACCCTTACATTCCAAATGTTTACCCAAGATATGCTTGTGTTGCTAGTGAACCTAATTCGTGTTCCTTCCTAAGGCCGCTATATAATTATCCGAAATACGTATATACGTAATGTTTCTTTGCCATTTATTATCCTTCACAGTCCGATTACACTTATGGCAAACTTATAATCCGAGTTCAACTAATTTCATAGCTCGCAACATCTTTGAGCTCCCGCTACAAATTTTCTTTACTTCCTTCCTCACTGACTATCAATACAATCCCGAAGCATAAGACTACGGCAATTCTTCTATTATGACTCTCTTTATGACGCAAGTATACTTATCTTTGATTTCTTTGTATCGACGATCGTCTCGTCAGTCGTTATTCCTTGTTGGCTTTCCGGTGTGGCCTTCTTACAATTTTAGTTGGGCATAGCTTCATGTTGACTCTCATGTTCAGTATAATTAGTGGTCCATGAACTATTTTCTAATATCCGGTGAACTCTTTTATTTCCATTCATAGGAGCGGCGTTCTTTCTTTCCTTCAAAAATTTCCAAACTACCAATCGTTGTTCCTTTCATTACAATTGTCATTGTCATCCCAAGTCATACTCTTCTAGTAGTCTGCGGATAGCGTGGGTGTCATGGGTGCTGTTTGGCCTTGCCGGTCATTGTTTTGTTGTACAGAAGTATCGGTAGCCTCGTTGGCTTACCTTGTGATATGTTACATATATATAAGTATGTTTTGAGATGTTTTGAGTTATAGATGGACTTTGGTATTCTATTTACAGCTTTCAAACTTAGTTAAATAGGCCCTATTGAATGCCATGTTTGAGTACAGGTAACATAAGTTGGGTTATCGGGCAGGTTAAGCTCGGTCACTCATCACGGCCCTAGGTTGGGTCATGACAAAAGTGGTATCAACATATAGATGACAGTGGAGGCCATATGGTGTAAGTTGGTTAATACGTTACTTGACAAATAGCCCTCGTAACCGTAAGTTAAGGTGGGGCCCACATGTCGATTTTATAAAGGGCATATGACAAGTTATACGAATAGTACATAGGAAGTTTAGCAAGTCTTAAGAGGGACACTTACGCCAAATATGAGCATAAGTACTCCAAAGGATGATTTAAGGATACGTTTTTGGGATCTAGCTTTACGAGGAACACACCATATAGGTACGTTGAGAAGGCCATAAAAAATGAAAGTTGTAGATACTTGACAAATAGCTTTCCAAGTTAAGGGGGGTCCTTCATGCGACATAGGTATAAAGGGAATATGGATGTTTTAAGGAGAAAAGGTCAAAGTCTTAAGAAGGCCTCGCCCAACCCAGGCACAATATGAGCATAAGCACTTCCTTGGCTATTTAAGGAAAATTTAAGGATACATTTTTCGCGATGAGCACCCTACGAGGCCCAAGGGGCACCCCTTATACGTACTTATACATCACATCTAGGTGAGCCACACAGTTAAATCATGCTTTTCATTCGTCATCCTTTCCAACCATAGGTTTGGGCAATAACACATCTATATCATAAAAATCTATACCATTTTAACGGAGGAAAGTCACGACCCAAGGTAGGTCGTGACTAGTGCCGAGCCGGCATTCGTACCCTTTTACTAATCATGCAACCCGCTTATAGCAACTTATTAGGAACTTATATATATATAAAACAACACGGTCACGCACATACATTCCTACGCATATATATATATGTATCATACACATAATCCGAGAGTTAGAGAGATAAACATAACCGAACAAGGCTACCCACAAACCCACGTACATGATAAACGTAATCGGTGTCCTCTGGTTTCAATAACAGTAATCATACGGGGACGGCCCCGCCGTGAGCTGCTGCTGCTAAGCATGCGCAAATATATACTCATCTTTGAGTATGTACCAAATGATTACGTGGAGCATTTAATAGTAAAATGCCCCAAGAAATATAGTTATAATTATCTTATACCGAATATTAAGGCGTTGTGGTTTAGGGCTGTTTTGGATAGAATTGTAAGATGAGTTTAGTCATATTATTGTTGTAAATTGTTAGATTTGTTGTTGTTGTTGGTTATTAGCTTAATTTGGAATTTTTGGGTTGGTAGGATTATAGAGGAGATGCTGTCCAAATCCCGTTAGGCTGAATAAATGATTAGTTAGAATAATCTTGTTGTCTGATTTAATCCCTATATTGTTGATAGTATTTTAGTTGACTAACCTCGGGAAAGGACTCGAAGATTATCTTGAGGCGTAAATAAGGTATGTAAGGCTAACCCTTCTTTCATACTTTGGCATGATCCCTTTTATACGACTCCTAAAGAACGTAAAACATAAGTACTCTATTCTTAGTTTGATTTGAAGTCGATATCCAATGTCTTGTTTCGTTCATGCTATACTCTTGTTGATAATTTGAAGGAAGCTTCTGCGATACATTATACTTACATGTTCACTACAAAGCAAATGGCAAATGAAGGAAACTCTAAAACTTGTTCTCAAAATCTCTCCAAAGGAGTTGTAATAAAAACCACTCGAAAGGGGTGCAACGTTTTGTAACTTCATTACATATTCATCTTCATATATCATATGTATTGTTATTGCTCCACTGATTAGCCTGGATTATGATATTCTTAAGCGGAAAAGCCGCCGAAGAGGCTACCCTAGCTAAGCCGAAGCGGGCGCGAAGGGCCATCGTGATGTCTATCTCTGTCAAGCGGTCCGAAGGGCCTATTGTGTTATTGCTTGAAGCGGCTACGAGTAGCAGATATTCTATATTTATATTGTGTATGCTAGAATTTGTGTGGGACCATATGACATGGTTCAAAGTCTTTACATTCCGAGGTTACTCCCAGTGTTGCTTTCTAAACTTGCTTATTGTTACGCTTTTCTTGTTTTATTATTCGGATTGTCTTACATATTCGGATATATTCACGTCTCGACCCCTCTTCTTTGGGGGGGTCGCGTTTCATGCCGTAGGTTCGTGGATACGGTTAGACGATCCGGCCCACCTAGATGAGAGTCGGCATTGAGAGTCGACATGTACCTCCACTTGCTTCGTATTTATTCACGTTTTGGTATAATTTTGTTTGTACACACTATGGGTACGACGGGGCCTCATCCCGTCACTTATGCACGGTCATACTCTTCTAGTAGTGCGGACAGCGTGGTCATGGGTATTGTTTGGCCTTGCCGCTCGTTGTTTTGTTGTACAAAAGTACCGGCGACCTCGTTGGCTTGCCTTGTGATATGTTACATATATATAAGTATGTTTTGAGATGTTTTGAGTTACGGACGGACTTTGGTATTCTGTTATGACTTTCAAACTTAGTTAAATAGACCTATTGAATGCTCATGTTTGAGTACAGGTAACATAAGTTGGGTTATCGGGCAGGTTAAGCTCGGTCACTCGTCATGGCCCTAGGTTGGGTCGTGACAAACATCGAGTCCCGCAAGGGCCGAGTACGGATAACATCGAGTCCCGCAAGGGCCGAGTACGGACTGTGTCGAGTCCCGCGAGGGCGGGGAGTACGGATAACATCGAGTCCGCAAGGGTCGAGGTACGGATAACATTGAGTTCGCAAGGGCCGAGTACGGATTGCAAGGTCCCGAAAGGTAGGGTACGGATATGACAAATGTATGTATATTAAGTATATGTGGGCCATATGCATGTATGTTGTGTATGGATGTGTATGACATGTTTTCTGTAGACGAGTAGTTTACATGACGGAGATCTTAAGAAAGGTACGAGGTATAATTACTTTATCTTATGTTATATTTAGTCGATATCATACTACTATTCATGCCTTGCGCCCTCGGTACATTGTTCGTCTGGCATCCGCCTGCTTGTGGACGCTGCGTTCATGCGCGAGTGTAGATAGGCAGATAAGAGATGTGATAGTAAAATTGCCTCGGGTACGTTCGGATTGGTGAGCTCCTCTCTTCCCGGACCTTGCCGAGTCTATATATATATATATATATATATATATGTATGATTTTGTTTAAGTATGTCGGGGACTCCGACTTGTATACTTCGATCATGTTCATAGAGCTTCGGACGATTCTGTGTACAGCTTAGTCATAGTGTGACGATAGTGATGTTGGCCTCATGGGTCCAACGTACATAGACTTATGCATGATATTATTTTCGTATTTAGCCTCTCGATCCTATTGTTTCCATTTGAGACACGAAGGATGTAAGTTATAAGTTGATTCGCTCGGTTTGTGTAAGGTGTCGGGTGCCAATCACGCCCTTCCAAGGGTGGGGTGTGATAAATATGGCACCACCATCCCATCACAACAGCTTATAATAACAATGCCTCATAGGGCCACAACATAATAGCGATAAAGTTTGGCCACACACGACCCATATGCATAAAAAGAAAACATACATACCTCATAATCTTGATGTTTCATCTTGGATCTCTTCCGAGGGATGAAATAGGTGAGGGTACTTAGACTTCATATTTTCTTCCGCTTCCTAAGTCATTTCTTCTCAGTTATTATTTCTCCATAAGACTTTGACTGAAGCCACTTCTTTATTTCTGAGTCTCCGTACTTGCCTGTCTAGTATAGCCATAGGTACCTCTTCATAGGTCAATCTTTCTATCACTTGAACATCATTTATTGGAACAATCCTCGTAGGATCTCCAACACACTTGTGGAGCATTGAGACATGGAAAACCGGATGGACTGATTCAAGTTCTGAGGGTAAGTCCAATTCATAGGCTACTTGTCCCACCTTACGGATAATTTTGTAAGGTCCAATGTATCGAGGACTTAACTTCCATTTCTTACCAAATCTCATCACTCCTTTCATTGGCGACACCTTTAAGAATACCCAATCATCAACTTGAAATTCTAGGTCTCGCCGCCGGTTGTCCATAAGATTCGCGACCTTGGGCTCAACAATCGACCTCGGATTATCTTGACCTTTTCCCTATTGAATCAACTCGGGGCCTATGCGCCTCTCCCACCTCAAACCACGCTTTGGGGGTCCTCCTTCCTACAGGCTTCATACGGGCCATTTGGATACTAGAATGGTAGCTATTGTTGTATGCAAACTCAATTAGAGGTAAGTGGTCGTCCCAACGACCACCAAAATCTAGAACACATGCTCGTAGCATATCCTCCAAGGTCTGGATAGTGCTTTTGGCTTGCCCATCAGTTTGCGGATGAAACGCCGTGCTAAGCTTTACTTGAGTACCCAAACCTTCTTGGAAAGATTTTCAGAACTTAGCTGTAAATTGTGCCCCTCTGTCTATGATAATAGATATTGGAACACCATGAAGCCTCACAATCTCCTTTAGGTACAACCTTGCATAATCTTCTGCTGAGTATGTAGTCCTGACTGGAAGAAAATGAGCTGTTTTCGTCAATCTATCCACAATCACCTATATAGAATTATACTTGCTTCGGGAACGAGGTAATCCCACAATAAAATTCATGTTGATCACTTCCCATTTCCAAGTAGGGATTTCCAAATTTCTTAATAACCCTGCGGCTTTTGATTCTCGATTTTCACTTCTTGAGTTTGGACATTGATCTACAAATCTGTATATCTTTCTTCATTCCATCCCCCCAAAATATCAACTTGAGATCATGATACATCTTTATTTTA